>NW_027069699.1:161060-187336 GCF_002906115.3 Quercus suber | reverse complement strand
GTAAAGCCCACGAGCGCATTGCTCAAGGCATTCTAAAGCGCATTGAACCTAACCCCTTAGCATAACTAGCAACTAATCACTTTCCTAAGCATTTCCTACTGTTTACAATATCTAGTTCAGATTGAAAAGCATGATTAAACTTCTAAGATTGCGAAGCTAATGGTTAAAGCCCAGGCTGTGCCAATAGTAAAACTCATCACAATGATAATCAATACATAAAGCAAAGGAGAAAACATATATATATATATATATGATTATTCATACGATCAACTTACAAGAAGCAGTACAGTGCTTAAAAAAAAAAAAAAAAGGGGAAGCGACAACAACAAAAGCAGGAAACAAAAGATAAAAGTTAGCCAAGGCAGCCTAGCTCTTCGCCTTGAGCTTCACTCCCCCCTAGGAGGCTGTCCAGAGGCGTCCTCAAGGTCCTCAGCACTTTGACATAGGGGAACCGCCTACAGAGGCATCACAGCGAAGGCTGTCTCCTTGGCTGGAGGGGGAACTCGGGGAAGGTCTCCCCCAGCAGGAAGAGCCTGAGAGTCAGCAGCAAAGACTTGAGGGCCAATGGTGGGCTTCACCACATTTGGGGCTGCTTCCAAGTTATTGGTTCCCCCTTCCTCTGACACCTTTTGTTGCTCCACGCCTACGGTAGGACTATAGATGGGAGTAGGATCCTCGGCATCATCGACCTGGCCCCGTCGGCCGCTTCGGGCGCGGTGCCGGCTTCAGAAATGGAGGAGGCAGCCTCTCAGATAGCAGGAGGGTAGTACACTCTCTCGGCCTTCCTAAGGCCAGATGTAGCCTCGACTCCTGCCTAGTTGAGATCCTCTTCCCAAGTTTGTGAGCAGTAGCGCCTGCATACTTCAGGCACCTGGGCCTTAAGGGCAACCTCGGTCTTGACCACTCCCTCAGCAAAGGCCTCTTCCTCGACCTGCTCTCTAGAGCTTTCGGCTTCTGTCCGTGCAGCCTCAGCCTTGGCTTTAACTCTCAAAGCCTCATCCCTGGCGTGCTCAGCAATGCCTCTGGCTCCCGCTTCCTCAGCCAACTTCTGCTTTAAGTCAGCTATATGCTCCTTAGCAATTTGCAGTTAACCCTCAGCGTCTAGGAGGTGCCTCGTCTGGTCGGCAGCCTGCTTTTGAGCACCCACCAAGCTGGACACCGCATTGTCTCTGGCCCTTATCGCCTCTTTTAGAGCCTCCATCACCTTCTTGAGCTCGCCTTCAGATTTACTAAGGACCCGCGTGGCATCTATGCGGTTGTCACGCTCCTACTCCAGGGCCCTGCTCTATTTGTTGGCCTCCTCTTCCAACCTATAAGTAGCCCGAACAGCCTGTAAATTGAAGCAGACAGACAATGAGTATAGGAACCAAGGGGTAAAATCAGCAAACTCTCAAGCAGCAGATGGCTTACCATGCCCAAGTACTTCTTCATGCTGAGGATGACCTCCTGCCTCTTCAGGCCCCCCAGCTCAGCTATGTCAGCAGGAAGCAGCAGGGATCTCTCTAGCGCATCGGCCACATATGCACGCTCACCGCCCTTGAAATCCCTGAGGGAGGCGTTGTCCAATAAGGGCTCCCCACGGAGCATTGGGGCAGGCAGCCATGCCTGGGCATCGGGCCGCCCTACCGCATCTCCCCCTTGGCCTTGGTACCCAGTTTTCTGCTGTTTTAGAAGGCGCCGAGCCTCATCCCCTAAAGGGAAGTGTGAGCCCTTTCAACCCCCATAGGCCCTTTGCCCTTGGGGTCCTTCTTGCGCTTGGGATCTGCAAGCTTGGGCCTCGGCGGCATGCTCGGCTGAGGCGGAGGTGGAGGAAGCTTAGATTGGGAAGAGGACGATCTAGTCCGGAACGACTGAGACTTGGATGGATAAGGAAGAAGCTTGGGTTGGGACTTCTTCTGCTCGTCCCTCCCTGGCTAACCCTCGAGCAGGTCATATAGGATTGTCTAGGGTTGTCTCTTGAAAACCATCTCGGTCTGGGGAGAAGTCCTCGCAGAGAAAAGATCAGCCTCGGCCAAGTCAGGATCGCCCAGGTCACCAGAAGGATCCTCAGACGTAAGGACTTGGCCAGATGCGCCAAATTCGTCCTCGGATGGAATTGAATCAGCAACTTCTTCCTCTCCTCCTAGCCCTTCTCCCTCGGTATCCGCAGCTTGAGTGGAAGTAGAGGGTCTGGCCAACGAAGCACCTTCAAGAAACAAAACCCTTGCTCCACCACAGTTATCCCGCGAAGTCGTGGGTCGCCAGCTTTGATTACGTGCTTTGGAGCCGGAAATGACTTTGGGGTCGGGTCATACCCGAGGATATTGTGGGCGGCTCAAACTTGGTTGTCTGCCTCATTCAGAAAGATCTCCGCCCTAAGAACAGCCTCCAGGTCCTCCTTGTTGACCAGATTAAAGTGACGCTCGAAGGCGCGCGAATCTGCAAAGAGAAAAGCAAACTCCTGTCATCAACTAGGCAAAGTAAACTTGCAACAAAAAGAAAAAGGCTAGACCCTCTCCTACTCTAAGTACCCACCTAGTGTCCCTCCTCTATCGGACAGGGAAGGCCATCGTGCCACTCCTCGGACATGAGGAGAAAGTCTTTGTTCAGACCGTTGCTGGACTCAGGAAGACACTAGATAAGCCGGACCTTATCGTCTCTTGTCTTCATGTAGTAGGACTTACCCTTTAGCCGCTGGAGGTTGTAGCACCAATTTACGTCATGGTGGGTCAACCTCAGCCCCATCTTCTCGTTCAAGGCATCTACACAGCCCAAGATCCTGAACACATTAGTGGCGCATTGAGTGGGGGCCAACCTGAAATATGTAAGATAGCCCCTCGTTACCAGCGCCATGGGGATCCTCATGCCACCTCCAAGGAAGGCGATCATGGGAATGACGACCTCCCCCTCCTTCCTTCGAATGCGCCATTCCCCTTCCACACAATACCTCAGGCCCACGTCGCCGGGTATCCTGTAATCGGTGATGAATTTCTCCATCGCCTCCTCAGACTAAACTAATTTCTTAAATCTACCCATCCCTTAGACCAACTAAAGGACTCAGGAAGGGGCTAGGGAGAGAAAGGAGTCAGAGAAGAAGTTCTAGCTAGAGAAAAGAAAACTTACAGAAATAAGGAAAAGCTCCTCGGATAGGCTTTTTGTGCTAAAAAAGTTGTGGATGTAGTTGAAGATTTGACCGAATTCAGTGAATGCGCACAAGAACTCTTGAATGCCAAAGCGAAAAGGCCAAACAATTCGAACGGGTGTTTATATCCCCAACTTAAAGTAACTGTGCAAGTTTCCCATCTCATAAAGCTGGAGGAAGCCCAGCCGTGCGATTAGCATCACACCGTCGAATGTAGGGAGCACAGAGCCGCCAGAATTTAATGAGGGCACGACCCGCATACCGAGGCACCAGGAGCATGCCTTGGGCAGAGGAAGGGACGCTGGCTCTAACGGAAGGCAAGACCTGACAAGCCACAACAAGGGCCCGAGGACATCAAAATCATCCTCCCCGTCTGAGGAGCCGGACAGCAGGATTTTAAGGGGCTATTGTGGGGCCTAATAATCTGGCAACCCCGACCCATCTTACATCCGGCCCAAGGCCCATGCTGAGGATTAAGAAACGTCCGAGGAGGAACTTAGAAAACCCAAAGTGCCAGGAAACATCGCCGAGGATGATGTTGTCCTTGGACACCCAAGACCATTGGAGGGGAAGTAACGGGTCACCAGAAACGGCCCTCCTGAGCATCCAAAGAGAAAGAGCAAGTACAACGTGTCAGCAATGGAAGCATGGTGGAGGAGCAAGTCCAGGATGAACTATCATCTCCACATTAAATGCCCACAACTAACGTCCTGGCCGCATTAATGAAGACAAGACCCCTAAACAGTGCCGCCTTGGTTGCTGCAACCCACAAATCGAATGGGAAGGCGGCTGATGGGACAAGCACTCAAGTAGCGGCCTGGTTGATCGACAAATGTAGGGCTAGGATCAATTGAGAGGGTGGTATATAATGTGAGGGATCCCTCTGTAAGGGGGGACGGGAAAAACTGGACGAAAAAGGTATTGTAGCAACTGGTATTCTCTGAGCAACTCTTGTAACCATTCTCTGAAGAAGGAATAAGAACTTTAAGCCCCCAAGAGAAGGGCCGAAGAGCACCACTGTGCATCTTAACTTGTGTCCTGGCCATTAGATCCACATGCATCCATGCATGGCCGTTGCATCCCTCACTAGCGACTAGTTCTTTAACCTGCTCTCTATAAATTCATTGTACCGGGCTAACTGGGCTTGAGTCCACTCTCTCAACAGTAGAAGTGCTCAAACCCGAACCCTACAAAATTTTTTTACTCTTATAAGTATTTAAAATTTGAGTTTATAACAAAAATCAAATTTGAATTTATAACAAAAATCCAAAGTTTGGAGGGAGCCATAAAGAAAACAAGAGATGGAAGAGAAATAAAAAATAGTGATGGTTTTAGTATCTTACAAGAACATTAAGTAGTTCATTATTATTTTGTAAAATATGGGACCCATTAATTAAAATGGCATGAGACATAAAAATTGAAATAATTATGGAGTCACAAACAAAATTTACAAAATATTTTCATTTGTAGGAGCTTTTTGCACCCTTTTGTACCATGCTAGCTTCATTCCTTTTTTATATTTCCAGTAATTATACGCTCAATTTTAGTTTTTTTTTTTTTTTTTACTTAGAATTGAAGAGTGTTGTTTTGTAATTATTTATGTTAGGAGTGGCATATCTTCTCAAGACATAGGCTAAGCATACAAGGAAACTTTTCTGAAACAGTCAAGGAAGGCAGTTGCCCCCTCTTACCCTCTGGCTTTGCCATTGTTATCAGATTTTCTCTCTTTATATGAAGATAAAAATAAAAAATAATTATTTAAATAAAATAGAATATATAATAAATAATTTGATGTAAAAGTTTTCAAATTGACTATGTAAATTACAAAAAGTGGATTATTATGTTAAAATAAAGAGCAGTAACCTTCCAAACGGCAGGTGACCCATAAAGGGTTGCAATTAAGGAAACCCTAGTGTTATCCCCATTCTTTGTAAATATGCCAACCTTGTTTTGTCATGATGGTACGGAGAAATTGAATATCAGCAATAATTAACTGATGTGCCAGCAAGGTAGCACTTATTGTATAAAAGAAGGAATGGAATTTTCATAATTAAGAAAAAGAAATGAGATTTTATATATATATATATATATATAAAAGATAGAAATTCTATTCTAGAATAATCTAAGTATATATGTAACTTTTAATTGAGATAAATTTCTTCCTTTTTTTTTTTTTAATGTGGTAGTCTCATTCAATAAAAGAAAAATTTTATCAGTATAGCTAACTGGACTTTTACTCATTTTTAAAGTCAAATTGTTCGAGTTCAATTGGAAAATAAAATGTGATGACAAATCCTTTTTTTGTTTATAAAAACAAATTTTATTTTTTGTTTTTTTATATGTTTTAATTCTTACATATCTATTATTTTACGTTTTTTCACATCACCTTTTATGTGTTAAAATATGAATATTACTGTAGTTATAATTTATTAATATGTGTGTGTTCCTAAAAAAAAAAGTGTGTAAAATAGTAAATATAAATAAGTGTAAAAAAAAAGGGTCCTGTTAAGTCTACATGATTTTGCTAAATGGGCAAAACTTAGGTACAGTATCTTAGGTACAGTACCTTAGGTACCCCTTTTAAAATTAAAACACCTGTCCACTTACATAACAGTAAAAATGTTGTTTTCTTCTCCATTTATTTCTTTTCCTTCTTTTTATTTTTCTCCTGTTTCAGACAGTTGGGGCCTTATTTGTTGTGTTGGGCTGGGTTGCCTCCTGCTATAATAGACCTAAGTATTCTGGGTGAGAGAGTTGAGACTGGTCCAACTGCAACTCAATTCGAGTCGGCTTGTGCACAAACTATGCCTCATCTGCCAGAAGTGTGCTTGCGGCAGGCAGAGCTGTTTCAAACATGTTGTGGCAGATAGATATAGTAATAACAAAATGGAGTATTTTGGCTGTTTAATAAGAAATGACCAAATGATCCTTATTTAAGCAACATAATCTTAATAATGATAAACCTTTTTACAAAGAAAGCCAAAGGAGTAGAATAATATATATATAAGTCAATTAGAAGGGGTAAGAACTCAAGTTAAGTCTGGCCACAGGAGCAAACCCAGAAAAAAGGATAGAACGCCTCTTCTCAATACAATCAATCTCCCGGGTAAATCCTACCGTGGAAATTGATCATTTTGAGGGAAACAGATCCGAATGGCTAGTGCTCGAGAAAACCCCTTTTTGCTTTTGGCAGAGAGCAGGATTTTGAGAGGGAGAGAGAGAAAGAAACCTATTAGTGCATGCTGGACTAACTCTCTCTGTTTTTTCCTTCTTTCTTTCTTTCTTTTTAGTTTTTATGATTTTCTTTCTGTTTCGATTATAACTCCTTTATGTGTTGTTTTTCCTCTCCTCTTGTCTCTCCTTCTCTGTGCACGACAAAGGCTTCTTTTTATAGTGCCTGCCGTGACCGAATTTTACTGTTCTACCCCTTAACCACATTTGTCTGGTCTGGGTGTACTTGCCGACCATCACTATTCCGTCTGCGTGCCACTCCCCATTACCAGACAAAGACAACTATTTTGTTTGTTAGTCTGTCGTGGCATCTCTTCCTGCCACGGTGCTGATTCTCTCTCTCTCTCTCTCTCTCTCTCTCTCTCTCTCTCTATCCCTCATGGCATGCACCTGGTGGTTCCAACTTAGCTTTGCCTCTTTTGGGAGGTATGTCATCCCAGCAGAATATATCCCCCAAAAGAGTATGAGTAAGAAACCCGAAATAGGTTTTTTCCCTCTTCCCACCACCAAACCATGCCCTCTTACCTCTGACCCACGACCTTACCATGTCCCATATTGGCTGGGTACAGGCTGGTAAGGTCTGGGCCTTGCACGTGCCTGCCTTCCACATGTGTCCAAAGTCTACCTGTTGCTCATGCGTTTGCCGTGGTCTTGGAGGCTTACCTACACTGTCTGTCGTCCATTCTTGACCCTTTATGAACTACCTTTTTTGATTTCCCACTCCCTTAGAGGCTAGGCTTTATTTGGTATTGGGCTTTGTATTTCTTGTAGCCCATTTATTGATTGTCTTAATTTCCTACCACATCACTTATCATTCCTACCATAATGGCTCCTGCTGGGCCTCTTCTAGGCCTGTCGTTCTATTCTTTCCCCCAGTGGTTTATCATGGCCGCTGGTGTTCTTACTTATGGGCTCTAGCGTCCCTTTTGTTTTCCCTTGGACATCCTTAGCCTGTTTGCTTCCTTTGGGTTTTCTTTGGCCCATTTACTAACTCTAAACTCCCATGGGCTTTTACTAACTTCATTGGGCTTCCCCAGCCCAATTTCCTTATTCTCATCCTTGGGGTTTACGGGCTTCCCATGGAACCCCTACTTTCTTTTTTTATAATGCTTTGGGCCTGCCGTGGCCCCTTCTCACTTTTCTACATCATATACTGCCCATGGGTGCCATTTCTCTCTTTCCGGACTTCTTTAAGCCCATTTTCCTCCTCAAGACCCATTTATTTATATTGTGGGCCTGTGATCCATTATTCCTGCCGCTTGGGCTTAATGGTTTTACTTTACACTTGCCATTTCTTTGCTGCCCATGTTGCTGGGTTGGGCTTCCTTCCTTCTACTTGGGTTCCACAAAAAATGACCCTCAACGCAAACTATTTTGGGCATTCAAAATTTTCTCAAGAAATCAAGATTTTCTATCCAAACAAACACTAAAAAAATTACAAATCAAATTAAAAACCCATTCTAAAACGCACAAACAATTTCAACAGGGCACATATCAAAACCCACGGATCTACAAGCCCTTATTTCCTAAACCCAAATGAAATTCTCAAGCTTTGATAGCCTAATCACCAAATCAACCAAAGGATAAAACAAAAAGAGAGAGAGAATGGCAGCCATCAGTGGTGGAGACCCTTTTGACCTGTGCTACCGTGTATGGTGGCCATACCCTTGAGGTTCCGGCATGGTTGAGCTTGAGAGAGAATCCGGCTTAGGAGAAAGAAACCTGCGAGATTAGAGAGAGAGAGAGAGAGAGAGAGAGAGAGAGCCATCCTTCTGTGGCTCGCGATGGTCGTTGGCAGCGACTAAGGTTTGGCTACATGAAACTTGGCCACCACCACTCAATCTACTCCACCGCTGGCTTAATCTCCCCTTCACTCTCTCTCCCTCTGTCTCTGATGAACACATCAATTTGTGGTTTATTGATATTTTGTTGGTTTGATTGTTGCTGTGTGAGAAGTACTTGATGTTCATAAAATTTGAATGAACATTTTCTAATATTTTCTCTAGCTACCAACAAAGGCGTCAGTTTAATGGAAGGGAAGAAGACGTTAAGAAAGTGAATATTTCATCCAATTTAAGCGAGAGAGAGAAAGAAAGAGAAGAAAATAGTTTTGGGGTTTTCTCGTGGGAAGTCATGGTCTGAAACAGGGGAAAAATAAAAGAAGGAAAAGAAATAAATGGAGAAGAAAACAGGATTTTTACTGTTAAGTAAATGGACATGTGTTTTAATTTTAAAAGGGGTACCAAGGTACTGTACCTAAATTTTGCCCTTATTATTATTATTATTATTATTATTATTATTATCATTATCATTATTATTATGCTTTAGGCTCCAAAAAATAACTTTTTAAAAAAGAAATAAGACAACTAAATTCAAATATTCATGAGATGGAACATTTAAAGAAAAAATTTTATCTAAAAAAAATAAGAATACATAGATAAAATTAGTGGCATAGTAAAAAAAAAAAAAAAATCAAAATAAACTTATATATTTAATCTCTTATAAACATACATGGCTCTGGTTGGATTGGGTCGACTGATTATACTTATATATGTTCAATCTCTTGCAAGCACTCTCTTTTCAATATATATTATTAAAATTCACATAATACGCCTAATATATTCCAAATTTCTAGATTCATCAAAACCAATTCTCAAAAATAAATCAAACTTAAAATTAAAATAAGGATAACAAAATAAACTTAAAAATATGGTGGGTTGCTTTGGGTCAAACGAATTGAAAAAATTATCAATTCAAACTTGACACAACTTAAGACTTAGATTACATCCTTCCTATATATTTCTTTTACTTTGTCTTTGAATTGTAACTAGGAAAAAGAATCTTGCATTTTCTCTTATTTATGTTCATTTGTTTAACAAATAAACCAAAATTAAGCCAAATTTATGCATGACTATTAAACAAGCTAAGCTCAAACATAATAATATATCTGTGAATAAGCTCATGAACATGATAAAAGTTTTATAGTTTATTATAATTAATAATTCCATTTGTAGTAAAATTCATTGATTTGTGAAGGGGTAAAAATAGGTAGTCAATGGTTTTACTATATATGAGAAAGGCTAAAGTGTAAAATACACCCCTAAAATTTGGGGTCTTGTAATTTTTCTCCCTAAAGTAGGGCTACTTTAGTAAGACAACTAAGATCGTGCATTTTCAAGATTGGAAGTAGGATCGGTAAAATCTAACTGATCCTACATTCATGAAAGATCCTACTAAAAACCCAAATTTGCTTTAGGTTGGTTTAAAAAAACAAAAACCCAATCAACCTAATGGATAGAAATAANTTTTCCATGCCTCTGTATGTCCACCTTATCTCTCCCATCTTTCTTTATAGACCTGGCATCATGGGACCTAAACATTAAATCCTAAAAATATAGAAGGTTTTTAGGACTAGTAAAAAAATTGGTCAACCTAAACTTGACCCATAGGGTGAACTATTTTTTTCATCAGAAGCAGACACCATATGTTGAAACTCTATTAAAATATATATATATATATATGTGTGTGTGTGTGTGTGTGTGTGTGTGTGTTTGTGTTTTATATATTTAAACTTCAACAAATTTAAATTTTATTCAAATTAAAAGTCTATTATTAAAAATTTCTAAACTTAAATATTTCAACAATATTAAATTCTATTTAAACTAAAAGTCTATGATAAAAAAATTATAAACTTAAATCCAAACAACAACTCACATTTTCTTTCTAAAAAGAAAGCATTTTGACTTTTACTTCAACTAAAAGTCTAGTAAATTAATTTTACATTATTTGAATATTTCCTCAAATTAAGGGATAACACTTAACAAATGTTTAATTTAAATTTAAATAAAACTAAAAGTCGATCATCAAAATTTTACATCTTATTAAATTAATATTTTATTAGGATATTAAGGTATAGAAAAGGGATAAGATTTAGCAACAATTTAATTAGGGTCCTGTTAATGGGTGGTGCATAGCACTCGTTAATGTGGTATAAAATTACAATAAAATACTCATGTTTTATGGGTAATAGGAAAAAGCTAATTATGTGTTAGGCCTGTGTCAGCTTTGTTGAAAAAATCAAGTTATTTTGTAACCAAACCAAAATACCCTTTAATTTTTTCCAATACCTTCATCTAAAACCGATTAGCTTTATGCCTTATCTCTAGTCACTAACTTTTATTTTTTTGTCCTTCTAGAGAAGTAGATGTTCCCGTTTCTTTTCTTTTTTTTTTAAAGGGTAATACAAGGCTCCCATTATTTCTAAAACAAAAATATAATGAAAACAGATTTTTCATAACAAATTTTATAATATATTTAAAGTGGTCAATTAGATATTCTAAATTCAATTATTCATGAAATTGAAAAGAAAAAAAAAAAGGAATATATATATATATATATTATACTATATAATAAAAGTTAGGCTTAGAAGCCATGGTTGTGCCAAGTGGCTTCACTAAATTGCAGAAATTTTGTTATTAATTTTTTTTAAAAAAATATATATTTTTTTCCTTATCTTCTTCTTCTATAATTTCTAAGTTGATAAAATTTTAATTTGATTACAATTCAAATTCTTCATCTAATCCTTTTATTATTAATTTATCTATAATTTCTAAGTTACTAAAAATCTTTATATTACAATCCAAATTCTTTTCTATTTATTTTTACTTAAATTATATTACTAGACGAGTATACAGTTCATTAGAGGAAAAAAAAAAAAAAAAAAAAAAAGCAACAACCCAAGTTTATCTATTCATACTGATTTACCAAACTATTTTTTGGATAAAGTAAAAAAAAAAATTGTAACCAAACTATTTTTTGGATAAAGTAAAAATAAATTGTAAATAACGTACGTACATCAACGTTTCCTTTTTTCTATTCATTTGAACTTTTTTTATTCCACTTTTTATGGGATAGCAACAAAACACATTGATTAGAACTCTTAATTAATATGATTTAAATTCTATATCAAGTAGAACTCTACCTATATTTGGAGTGTTTACTCCCATATGTGAATGCCTAAATCCTATGGCAATTGACAATGCCGATAAGCATTCTTTCTTCATTATTATTTTTTTCATTTTGTTTAAGCTATTTTTTTTAACTTCAAAAAAATTAATAAAAACTTCTCTCACGCGTACTTAAATTCATGAATTCAGCTCATTTGTTCTCTTCTACAATAATTGGTTCTGGATTTCGTTGCATACTCACACTTTCATCTCTCAAAGTGATAGAGGAAACAAACAAGTACATTCTTTGTTCTTTTTCTACATTTATATCTTAATTTATGATTTGTATTAGTTTCTTAATTTTAGATTATGAATAATTTTGATTATATTCCTAATATTAAATTTAAATTATTATTTATAGATTTTTAGTTGTGAGATGAGAACACACACCAAAAAAAAAAAAAAAAACCAAAACAATGAAGTGAACGAACACTGAATAGAAGAAACAAAAAAATAAAAGATGAAAAAGACAAAAGGTGGGGCGAAAAAAAAGAAGAAGAAAAGGAAAATAAAAAAGTTATGAACAACGTGAACCAAAAAATAAGAAAATATTATTAAGTTGGTTGAAACAAAGTCAAATGCCAACGGTTACCTAAGATGTCCATGCTCAACGTTACAAAAAGAGGGGCAAAAATGTAATTGACTAGGTTGAGAAAGGATTTAAACCCCAAATGTCATGGACATGCTAGGAAATGTTGTCAAAATCGGAATCCTAAATAGGATTATGGGAGGTTGGTGGTAATGTGGCTAGTAAGATCATACATTTTTTAGAAAAACAAACAAACACACACACACACACAAAAACACACTAGAATGACTTTGCTTGTTAAATAATCATTAAATTAAATTCATTTATAAAAAAAAATTGCATAAAAAAAATTTAATTCCTATTCCATAAATTGATGCATCTGTCCTAACGAAACAAATCAGTAAATTAAAATGCTTATTTTATAGTGACACACAATAGCTAAGCTCAAAAGAATACAATTATCTCATTTCTAACAACATAAACATATAATAAATAAATACTTAGGAAGATAATCATTTTTTGATCCCACATAACTAAGACTATATGGAATAAGTTTGTAATTTAAAGTGAAATTTGTTTTTGATATTTTTAGTTTACATAGAGGTATTTTCAACACTTCAACATTGTTTAAGGTCCATTGGATTATTTCTATCCATTAGGTTGATTGGGTTTTTGTTTTTTTAAACCAACCTAAAGCAAATTTGGGTTTTTAGTAGGATCTTTCATGAATGTAGGATCAGTTAGATTTAACCGATCCTACTTACAATCTTGAAAATGCACTATCTTAGTCGTCTTAATAAAGTAGCCCTACTTTAGGGAAAAAATTAGAAGACCCCAAATTTTAGGGGTGTATTTTACACTTTAGCCTTTCTCATATATACTAAAACCATTGACTACCTATTTTACCCCTTCACAAATCAATGAATTTTACTACGAATGGAATTATTAATTATAATAAACTATAAAACTTTTATCATGTTCACGAGCAAACTTAAACTTGGCTTAATTTTGGTTTATTTGTTAAACAAATGAACATAAATAAGAGAAAATTCAAGAGTCTTTTTCCTAGTTACAATTTAAAGACAAAGTAAAAGAAATATATAGGAAGGATGTAATCTAAGTCTTAAGTTGTGTCAAGTTTGAATTGATAATTTTTTCAATTCGTCTGACTCAAAGCAACCCACCATATTTTTAAGTTTATTTTGTTACCCTTATTTTAATTTTAAGTTTGATTTATTTTTGAGAATTGGTTTTGATGAATCTAGAAATTTGGAATGTATTTAGGCATATTATGTGAATTTTAATAATATATATTGAAAAGAGAGTGCTTGCAAGAGATTGAACATATATAAGTATAACCAGTCGACCCAATCCAACCAGAGCCATGTATGTTTACAAGAGATTAAATATATAAGTTTATTTTGAATTTTGAATTTTTTACTATGCCACTAATTTTATCTATGTATTCTTATTTTTTTTAGATAAATTTTTTCTTTAAATGTTCCATCTCATGAATATTTGAATTTAGGAAAGTGCAAAATTATTAAAACTCGACACCTGCTCGATAGCTCCTCGACACCTGCTATCTGTCGAGATTTATAAAATCAGATTTTCTAGTCTAATTTCTTGGGATCCGTGAATGTGTCTTTGGGTCTTCTTTTCTCCTAACCCTAGACATATAAAAGGATTGTTTTAAGAGCCGTCAAATGGTACACAAGTTGCACAAGCATTGAGCAAACTCTGTTTAAGCAATTCGTGATCAAAGACGAAGTTCATGACCTAGTTCATCTTCTCTGAAGAAGTTGCTGTGTATTTACACCAAAAGGCTTTGTGACCAAGCATCTTCCTGATCTTCATCGTGTAGGATGAACTGAAGAACTTTGCATCCAACCTCTCTTTCTAAGTTGGTGTTTGAAGTCGCGTACTGAGATCCGCGCATTGATTAGTCATGTACTTGGGAGCCGTGCATCAAAAGGGGAAATTGTCACTACAGATCAAGTCCAATTGGGTATTGGGGTAAAGGTTCAACTGTAGGTTGGTAAGGTACTTGAGATTCCTTTACTTGTAACCGCTTGATTTGATAATAGTGGAGTTTCGGGAGTGGTGACCTGAAAATCACCCGATGGGGTTTTTGCCGTAAGGGTTTTCCTCATTCGTAAACAAATCACCGTGTCATTTAATATTCGCTGCATATTTAGTTATTTGGTGATTTGTTTGTGCTTTCACGTATTTGCATGTTGAATTGATTAATTAATAACTTGGCTAATTAATTAATTGGTTTAATCACAATGGGTCATTCAGTTTGTGGCCTATCAGTTACCTTTATGTTACACCTAACACAGCCGTGTAAGAAAGGGGGAAGAAATCAAAAGATAAGGATGAATGAAGAAACCAAAGGATGGGGGAGAGATAAAAAGGAGATGGTAAAAATGGTTGAAAGGGTATTTAAGTAAAAGCATGCAATATTTGTTGTTTTTTATGCCGCCTGACACGCATCATTAATATGTTGTTGTTTTTCTTGATTTCCCAGGCTAATTTATAAAAATCATGCAGACTTAACAGGTGTTGTCCAGCACCCATTAACAAAAGCCATAAACATATACCAAATTTAATAGCGATAGTAGATAATAACTAAAACATGATGTTCATAAATTAAATACAATCCATAAGTTTGAAGCTAAAATATTGAAATTAGAATACAGGGAGGGGGACAGAGAGCAGAGAGCAGAGAGGCAGTGATGGTTTTAGGGTTTTTTTTTTTTTTTTTTTTAAAGATGTTTTTGCACTCTTTTTTTTTATAATAATTTTTACTTGAATTTTGGACTGTAGCAGAGAGGCAGTGATGGTTTTAGGGTTTTTTTTTTTTTTTTTTTTAAAGATGTTTTTGCACTCTTTTTTTTTATAATAATTTTTACTTGAATTTTGGACTGATTCAAAGCCGGTATTGGCCGATATGGGCTGAATCGGTCGGTTTCAGCCAGCCAATACAATCTAATTCGACCTGAATCGGCGCTATCCGGAAAAGAAAAAAAAAATCTAACGCGACAATGGCATCGCCCACCGCACCCCACATCGGACGCTAGTGTGACACCCCTGTAGCCGCGTTGGTGCTTTCTAGGTGATGGCACAAGTGATGATCACCCCATCATTACTTTGTGTCGCCAACATAAACAAGATTTTCAACATGGCCACCACCGCCACCATCAATAGTATCTCCATTACTACAATCACCATTGCATTCTCCACCAGCACACCATCATAATTATAGCCACTACCACCACACTACTTTTAACTCTGACACGCTACCATCACCACCGCCACCACCATCACTTTTGACACTTTTATGTCTACATAAAATATTAATTGTTTTTCATGTCAGTCAATCTTAAAAATAAAAAAAATAAAAAAGTGTCATTTTTAGAGTCATAATCGAACATTGAAAAAATAATATAAAAACAAACAAACAAATCATTTTATTAGAAGACCTTATGAAAGCATTATTTACCATAACAAGTCAAAATTAGACCTGTGGGTTATGAACATAATAAACATGCAATCCAAATGTTAGATTTTTAAAATTCACTTTTAATTTGAAAGATTCATCTCCAAACCTTTTCCTTTCATTATTTATTTATATATTTATTATTATATAAAATTTTAAAGTATGGAGGACCCAAGCTTCTCCATAGCCAACTCATAAACCATATTACTACTAAGTTTATTTAATAATTAATACTAAAATATAATGTATTTGCTTTCAAAAAAAAAAAAAAAACTTCAGCCACAAACTCACCGTTAGCTTATTCTTTAAAGACCCTCCCTAAAAAATTACCATTTCACAAGTGATGATCACCCCATCATTACTTTGTGTCGCCAACATAAACAAGATTTTCAACATGGCCACCACCGCCACCATCAATAGTATCTCCATTACTACAATCTCCATTGCATTCTCCACCAGCACACCATCATAATTATAGCCACTACCACCACACTACTTTTAACTCTGACACGCTACCATCACCACCACCACCACCATCACTTTTGACACTTTTATGCCTACCTAAAATATTAATTGTTTTTCATGTGAGTCAATCTTAAAAATAAATAAATAAATAAAAGGGTCATTTTTAGAGTCATAATCGAACATTGAAAAAATAATATAAAAACAAACAAACAAATCATTTTATTAGAAGACCTTATGAAAGCATTATTTACCATAACAAGTCAAAATTAGACATGTGGGTTATGAACATAATAAACATGCAATCCAAAGGTTAGATTTTTAAAATTCACTTTTAATTTGAAAGATTCATCTCCAAACCTTTTCCTTTCATTATTTATTTATATATTTATTATTATATAAAATTTTAAAGTATGGAGGACCCAAGCTTCTCCATAGCCAACTCATAAACCATATTACTACTAAGTTTATTTAATAATTAATACTAAAATATAATGTATTTTTAAATTCAAAAAAAGAAAAAATTATCTTGTAGTATTTTAAGGATTAACTATATTATCTTATATTTTCCTATTCTTGTATAATATGTTTGAAATTATTTAAATTTTAAAATTATTTTAAAGAAGATTATTGAAATTTCCTAATTATACAAAATGAACTTTTATTTTCCTTTCAGCTTTAAAGTCCAAAGTCAGCTACACGTACCAAAAATCCATCAAAGGATAAATTATTTGTTAAGACATACAGTGACATGGTCAGATTATTTTCTTTTGGGCAAATTACAAAATACTTTTTTTTTTTTTAGAATATTAAGTATTTTTAACACACACACACGAGGAGAGGGGAGAATGTTTTTTAAAGAAACTTACAGTGATATATATCCAAAATAGCCTAACTCATAGGTGGTTTGACACGAATTTAAGTTATCTATCTGTAGTTTAAAAATTGTCACATTGCCCCCACCTTATTACTTTTTCCATTCAAACATAAAAAAAATAAAAAACATTAAAAAAAAATAAAAAAGCATAACAAAATCAAAGAAAAAAATATCAAAAAGTAGCATTTGTAAAAATTTAGAAACTTGGGCTCATGAACTTCAATAGAACAATGTAAAGTATAAACTCTAAAAGTTATGATGAGTTGTATACAATTAAGAGGTAAAACAAAAAAGAGACCAAGAACAATCTGTATCCACAACAACTCTGTATCTAGATCAAGCAAAATTAAAAACAAGACAAGAAATCAAGCTTCACAACCCCACCGTGAGAAGATAAGAAATCGCAGCTACAAAATAAGAAAACAATCCAACTTTTGAAAAGCCCCCATTATTCAAATGAAAACCACAAAACCATCTCTACCGTTACTCTATCACAAACTTCAAAATTCAGACAAACCATTCCAAACCCTTTGCAGGAAAATTAAAGCCCCACAAAAAAATAATAAATAAATAACAAAGAAATTGGAGAGAAGCAAATGGACAAAGAAGAACCACTGTTTCTATTTCCATCACCACATCTCTCATCATCCTCATCTTATGTTTTAAGGAAAAAATAAACGAGGTGGGTTATGAAACTTTAACGGAATTTACCTTAGGTGAATAAAGTGCCAATTTTTAAACTAAAGTTAAGCAACTTAAATTCAGATTAAATCACATGTGGGTAATTTTTAATTTGCCCTATTTCAGGATAACCAAATAACTTAAAAAGTTTGTTTCATTTTGTTTTATTTTTAAATTCTCATTTAATCTCTTGATAAACCTTTATTTAGTTCATTTTCTTTCTATCTTTAATTTTCCTCATCTTCTAATTTTTGTTGGATTTCCCGTGAAGTTAGATAACATTGATCTTTGAAGTTGAATGGGAACAAGAAAAGTCACATTAATTTTGTATCCATATTTTATGATTTTTTTTTTTTAACTTTATTTGCTACAAATGCTAATATGAGATCAAGGTCTAAAAAAACATAAATCTTTGAAAGAATTGTAAAATGGAGAGGTTGATAGTTTTTAGATCTAACCAGAGTTCAACTGCAATAATGTCATAACTAATTTGATATTAACTAAATACAAAAAATAAAATAAATTTGTAAAAAATAGTAACCTTGATTAAAAAAAATTATCTACTAATAAAAAATGAATAATTTTCAAACATATATACTTGAGAAAAGAAAATAACAAGATAATATGATTGATCCTTCAAGTACATGGCATAATTACATGGAAAACAAATATTTCACAATTTCTAACAAAATATTTATTTTATTTTGAGTGAAGACTAATTAGTGATTAAAATAAAATCATACAATGGAAAATTATATATGTTATGATAAAAAAAATAAAATGAAACTTTATTTATTTTATTAATATTTTATAAGTGGTATTTTTTTTTTTTTCCAATGGAGAAAATCAAGATTCAAATCCATCATTCCTCCTTGTAATAATTATTGTGTTAGAAAAACAAATGAACTCATATTTTATTATCTGAAACTCCTAATTCTTTTAAGAATAAATATTTTTGATTCCAAAACGAGCATCAAAATCTAACCCACGACTTTTTTGCCAAAATAATCTAGTGGTTTGGTTCTTAAAAAATAGAAACCTGTTGCCAAAATACTCAAATTAATCTATACCCTCAACTTTTTCTTTGGCAAAATTTTTCATAACATTCAGGTGGCTAGTTTTAAATGGTAAACATCAAAATGATGTATGTATGTATCCATATATATGTGAGAAACAAATTTCAATTTGTCAATTTTGAAATATGTTGTAAAGAATATTGTATAATTAGCATTGCTCTAAAATCTTTGACATGTATTTATGGTTTTGATCATTGGGAAGGTTATGATTGAAAACAAATTAATCTAAAAAATATTAGTCTGTATTATTAAAATAAATAAATACTATAATAAATAAATAAGATAATCAATTCATATTAAATAAAAATTAATTGAAGAGATTAATCAATGTATTTATCTACAATTCAAGAAATTAATCAATGTACTCAAAATAAACTGTGAGATTAAACTCAATATAAAAGTGTCAAAACTATAATAATAAAAAACACTCTGTTTCTGGACTAAGAAACAGAGCATAGCTCCTAACATGAAAGCAATTTACCCCTCCCTTAAAATAGTCTGTAGATGAGAAATTAATTGAATTTTTATACATGTAGGCAATTTAAAGGCCAAGTTACTAAACGAAAAAGGTTGATTGACTATTTTGTGAGTTTACCTGATCAAGTCCAATGATTGAAATAAATAGTTAAAACGCTTAAACATGATAAACGTTAGCTACAACAAAACACAGTTTATCTACAAATATAACTGGATAGTAATTAATATAACCAACAAATATTTGGAAAAAAAAAAATAACTAAAGGGTTTTTTTGGGTGTGCCAGGGGGCGACTGCCCCTCTCGACCCCCTAGGCTCCGCCCCTGTGGACAAAGGTCACTTAGTAGTGGTTTGGATAGCTGAAAAGCAGTGGACAATGCACACCATGGGTCCCTGCGACTCACAAACCTCACTTTTCAGCAACGTTTTCATTAAAAATGGGTCTCACGGTACTATTCACACATTTAAAAATTATTTTACTACAATATTTGGGTTCATTTAGTACAGCTTATTTTGCTGAAAACTGAAAATAATACAAATATATATATATATATATATTTAGCCTACAAGACTATTACCATTAAAAGCACATATAAGATATAACTAAATATATATATATATATTATTCACTAAAGAGTAAAAAGAAATTAGCAATTTCATAACCCTCTAAGGAAGGAAGGTTGGCAAAATATCATATCATCGTAGTCAATTATGGGATATTTTTTGTAACCCTAATAGATAGCCTATTAGAGCATCCATATCCGGATCTCATATCTCATCTTATTTTACCATTCCAAAAAGTATTTTATCAATTATACCATACTATTTTACAACACCCAACATCCCAAAATTCNAACCAAGATTTTAGTTTAAGGGGGGCAAGGTTATGATTGAAAACAAAATTAATCTAAAAAATATTAGTCTGTATTATTAAAATAAATAAATAACTATATAATAAATAAATAAAGATAATCAATTCATATTAAATAAAAATTAATTGAAGAGATTAATCAATGTATTTATCTACAATTCAAGAAATTAATCAATGTACTCAAAATAAACTGTGAGATTAACTCAATATAAAAGTGTCAAAACTATAATAATAAAAAACACTCTGTTTCTGGACTAAGAAACAGAGCATAGCTCCTAACATGAAAGGCAATTTACCCCTCCCTTTAAAATAGTCTGTAGATGAGAAATTAATTGAACTTTTTAACATGTAGGCCAATTTAAAGGCCAAGTTACTAAACGAAAAAGGTTGATTGACTATTTTGTGAGTTTACCTGATCAAGTCCAATGATTGAAATAAATAGTTAAAACGCTTAACAGTGATAAACGTTAGCTACAACAAAACACAAGTTTATCTACAAATATAACTGGATAGTAATTAATATAACCAACAAATATTTGGAAAAAAACAAAATAACTAAAGGGTTTTTTTGGGTGTGCCAGGGGGCGACTGCCCCCTCTCGACCCCCCTAGGCTCCGCCCCTGTGGACAAAGGTCACTTAGTAGTGGTTTGGATAGCTGAAAAGCAGTGGACAATGCACACCAATGGGTCCCGTGCGACTCACAAACCTCACTTTTCAGCAACGTTTTCATTAAAAATGGGTCTCACGGTACTATTCACACATTTAAAAATTATTTTACTACAATATTTGGGTTCATTTAGATACAGCTTATTTTGCTGAAAACTGAAAATAATACAAATATATATATATATATATATTTCTAGCCTACAAGACTATATACCATTAAAAGCACATATAAGATATAACTAAATATATATATATATATATTATCACTTAAAAGAGTAAAAAGAAATTAGCAATTTCATAACCCTCTTAAGGAAGGAAGGTTGGCAAAATATCATATCATCGTAAGTCAATTATGGGATATTTTTTGTAACCCTAATAGATAGCCTATTAGAGCATCCATATCCGGATCTCATATCTCATCTTATTTTACCATTCCAAAAAGTTATTTTATCAATTATACCATACTATTTTACAACACACCCAACATCCCAAAATTCTATTTTTTTTTTTTACCAGTTTATTTAAATATTATTTTTTATTATTTTTTATTATTTTTTTTACTATTTTTATCTCTCTTTTTTCCTTTTCGTCTATCTCCCTCAACCTCTGGCACAAGAACAGATAAGGAAAAAAAACCGTTAATTACTTATTTTTTTACTTTAGCACGATATTTTTTTCTGTGGCGCTAAAGTAATCGGATGAGATATCCAATCGTCAACGGCGGTCGGAGGAGATGTTCATCGTTGGCAGAGGCGAATTAGTTTTACCGTCGGTGGCGGTGGTGGAGGTGGCGGAAGGAGGTGGAGGACCGAGTAGCTCCACCGAGTCGGTGATAGCTGTTGATAGCAACATTGTTGTTGTTGTAACTGTAACCGTTACTGTATGGTTGTGGTGAAGATGAAGAAAGTAAAGGCAAAGAACAACGGTTTGTTACCAAACTCACTCAGAATCATATCATCGTGCCTCAAAACAGTTTCCACCAGCGCAAGCACCACGCTTCCACAGTTCGCTTCGCCAGAGCTTCGGTCGCTACTTCCATTTCCTCATCTTCTTCCGAGGATCACAAAGATCAGGTTCATATCTCTTTGCTTTTTCATTTTCTCTATGTAAATTTTAGTCTTAATTTGATATAAGCCTCAAATTTGGTTCTGAAGTGCTGAGATTGTATGGGTTTCGGGTTTGAAGAGGAGAGAGCAGAACGAAGTAGAGAGAAAGTGAAATGAAATGAGAGAGAGAGTGGAGAGAGAAGAAGCATCAGACAAATAAAAAACTGATTTTTATTATACAATATTGCTACAATATTATATGTAAGATGGTACTGTAGCAAGATTGTAAATTTTTTTGCAATAGGATGGTTTTGCAAGTCCGGCTGTTGGAGTTTTTAAGGCTTAGATGCTAAATACTAGTGGCATATGACATTTGCAAGTCCCACTGCTGATGCTCTTAAGCATGACTTTTAAAGAGGTTGTAGTGGCATTAAATACTTGAAACAATGGAGTTGATAGATACTTTCACAAGTCAAAAAGACTTGTGGACAGCAAGTCAAAAAGACTCTTCTTTATGTAGATAAGTAGATTAGACATTGATTTGAGCATTCCGATGTTGATCAAATGCATGATAGTGAGAAGAAAAATAATATATGTAGATAAGTAGATTAGACATTTCTTCGTGTTTGAAATTTTGTGAAAGGGCTTGGTTTGATTGTGAGCAATGAGAGGTGTTTTGACTGTTTTCTAAATGCATGCACTTTCTAATAAACATGGCTTGTACCAGTGGCGACGCCTCGTTCAGGCCAGGGTGTTCCTAGGAACACCCTGGCCTGAAAAAAAAAATTATATATAATAATCAAATTTTTTTTATTTGTTTACCCTTAAAAATTTGTACAAATATAAAAACAATACTTCATTAAAATCGTAAAGTAAAAACATTAACTATGTTATAAGAAACATTTCTAACAATGCATTAAGAGTAAACACACCAATAAATTAAAATCACAATTCCTAATGTATAAGTTGCAGAAAGCAAATAAAGTACTAACCAAAAAGTGTTTTAACTTGAAGTTGAACCACCCCAAATCATCACCAAGGGTACCATTTTTAGCAGCACCTGCATGTTTCTTTGAAGTAGGCTCCTGAGACAAGAGAAGTTGACATCTTAATCAAGCGTTGTTGTAGATGTGGCATGATAAGACAAAATAAAAATAAATATTGTCAAAGGAACTACTCACATCATCAGAATCATAACTGGACTCAACATCTGAAGAACCGTCACTGGACTTCTCCACAGGAGGCTTCTTCTTCTTGTTTTTTTTTTGACCTGATAAGCACAAATTGTAAATTTAGTAACAAGGGTGCCATCAATAAAACCCAGCCCAAAAATAAATAAATAAATGATGTTCAATAATTAATACATGTTTACAAAAGTAGACACAAATCAACATAAGACAAACAGAACATAAATCCAAACATTGCATGAAATAAGCACAAAATTTGTTAATAATGTCATATCATACTGTAATCACTTCAGACCGTTCATGGAAATAAACAATTAACAATAACTGAAACATAAAATTTACATAGTTGACCTCTTCCTCAGACTTAGATGAAGAATCATCTGGTTTCCACTTTCTTCTTCTTTTGTGTCTTCACTTCAACCTTCTACTTCACAACAGCCTGCTCTACACCCTCATCCCCTTCTGCATTTTTGCAACTTGCTTCTCTAGCTATTGTTCAACTTCCCTCTTGTCTTCAAGAAGATCAAAAACCCAGAATTTCAAAACCTCAATAGAAGACACCACAAAAAACCAAGTGCAAAATAATAAAGACTCCCATGGACATAAGCATGTGGGTGTACAATTTCTACATAATCACTTTTTTATTTCTTTAATTGTTTAAGAGTTAGTTAGTTAATAACTAGTCCAAGTTTTATTTGATTCAACTTTTAAATCAATTTGACGTATATAATAGGCTAGTTTACAAGCCTTGTTTCAGTTGTTTGATGATCGAGCTGACTAATCATATGGTTTTCTAGTCATCTTGTTTGTTTTCATGTTTATTTTGTATATTAAATCTCTCATATTCCTAAATGCACACTGTCCTTATTTTCTTGGATCTACTATCGGGTGTCTTACCTATTGTCATCTAACTTTTATTCATGTTTGACTACAATTACAAGATGAATGCTACTTTAGTAAAATAAGGACAACTCATGCATAATGTATTTTAACATCTAAGTCTATAAGCTACTTAGATAAAGTTTTATCTCATTCATGAATGCACAAGTCTATATTAATACTTAAACACTCCCAATATTAGTTTAAGCCACCTTATAACACCATGCAAGCCACCTGCTCGCTCCAACACAACAACCCACCACAAAACCAATTTCAACATCACAAGTATAAAGTTTTACAAATATTTAAATCAAATAAAATAATATTCATTACATCTAATCAAAAATACTCATTCACATTTGCAAAAAATAAAAACACTCACAATATGTATTTAAGCCACCTTATAACACCATGCAACCCACCCTCTTGCTCCAACACAACAACCCACCACAAAATCAATTTCCAACATCACAAGTATAGAGTTTTACAAGTATTTAAATCAAATCAAATAATATTCATTACATCTAATCAAAAATACTCATTCACATTTGCAAGAAATAAAAAATACTCCCAATATGTATTTAAGCTACCTTATAACACCATGCAAGCCACCCGCTTGCTCCAACACAACAACCTACCACAAACCAACATCACAAGTATAGAATTTTATAAGTTTTTAACTATAATTTACTTACTTTGCTCAAGCTAAGTTTACAATTTTCTAAAAAAATTCAAAGTTAACTTGTGTTCTTCACCTTGTTCCTCACAATTTCTTCAGCCACAAAAGAGAGATAGCTGGAGATAAAAGAAAGATAACTTTTAGTTAGCTTTAGCCCACATACAAAAGAAAAAAAAAGACTCAAGAAAAAAAGTGTCCATGCTTCTTAGAAGCCAAATCCCCAACAGATGATGACTAGGTTGTTTCTCTAAGACTGCCAAAGATTAATAAGTAATGTTGGAATTGTACAAATGTTAACCATCTCCATCCATGTTTTTAGACCCTACATGGTATCCCCCAGCACAATGTTCATATAGTTAGGAAATGTAGGAACTAAGATCTCAAAGCTATAACATTAATAACATAGTCATTGCATAGTAATTTTTGCATTGCCAATCTAATTTTTAAGGGATAAATTTCTTATTGGACTTCAACTAAAAATCAACAAGTAAATAGATGGATCCAATGCCCAGTTCACATTTCTAGAACTTCCAAACCCTCTGCTTGTTTCCCAACAAATCCATTGAATGCTTCACAAATCACACTCTCTGGTTCACAAAATTAAATATCACCCAAAACCCATTAAAACCAAAGCTTTCAATAGCTCTCCACTGGTGAAGGTGGTTGCTTCCACCTCTCTCAGGTTTAGATGATAACAATACATTATAATAATAAAAAATGAATTACCACTTTTTCTTTTCTCATACTTTCTCAGCAACCAAACACAATATAATTTAACAAAAAAAGGTGTCATCATCATGGTAATATTATCAAACAAACAGAAACAAAAATGAAAAAGAAAAAATTACTTTAAGCGTTGCTGGAAACTCAAGCGTTGCCGAAGCGTCACGAACTGAAGCGTTGGTGAGCTGAATCGGAGACCTGAAGCGTTGTCAACGGCGAGCTGAAGCATCGTCAACGGCGAGCTGAAGCATCACCGTTGAGCTCAACGGCCACGATTCAGTTCGCCATTAAGCTCAACGGCACGCTTCAGTTCGCCGTTGAGCTCATCGGCGAGCTGAAGCGTCGCTGTTGAGCTCAACGGCCACGCTTCAGTTCGCCATTAAGCTCAACAGTGAGCTGAGGCGTCGCCGTTGAGCTCATCGGCGAGCTGAGGCATCGCCGATGAGCTCAACGGCCACGCTTCAGTTCGCCGTTGAGCTCATCGGCGAGCTGAAGCGTCGCTGTTGAGCTCAACGGCGATGCCTCAGCTCGCCGATGAGCTCAACGGTGACACCTCAGCTCAACGGCGATGCCTCAGCTCGCCGTTGAGCTCATCGGTGAGATGAAGCATCGCCGTCGAGCTCAATGGCGACGGTGGAAGCTGAATCGGCATTGGTTGAGCTCATCGAGAATGGGTGAGTGTTTCTCTTCTTTTTTTGTTTGGGTCTCTGAGTGATTTTTGTTCTACTGAGTGGGTGAGGCTAATTTTTGGGTTGGAGTATTTATAGTGATTTTTAGCGACGAAAACATTTCGTCGCTAAAGACCACTTTTAGTGACGAAACTGAAATTCGTCACTAGAAGTGGGAAATAGCGACGAAATATCAGTTTTGTCACTAAAAGTGGTCTTTAGCAACGAAATGTTTTCGTCGCTATTGCCCACTTTTAGTGACGAATTTTTGTTTCGTCACAAGAGGACCCAGAATTTTTATACTTTTAGCGACGAATTTTATTTTCGTCACTAAAGAGACCATATTTTGTTCAGATTTTTAGCGACGAAATTCAACTTTCGTCACTATAGCATACCTTTAGTGACGAATTATGATTTCGTCACTAAAAACATTTAAGTGCAAAACCATTGTTATTTTTAGTGACGAATAGTTTTCGTCACTAATTCTTCCTTATAGCGACGAAATGATTTTCGTCACTAATACTATCACAGCAATACCTACAGTGACGAAATATTTCGTCACTAAAAATTTCAACTTTTAGTGACGAAATATTTC
>NW_027069699.1:0-154730 GCF_002906115.3 Quercus suber | reverse complement strand
ACTTTTAGCGACGAATTTTATTTTCGTCACTAAAGAGACCATATTTTGTTCAGATTTTTAGCGACGAAATTCAACTTTCGTCACTATAGCATACCTTTAGTGACGAATTATGATTTCGTCACTAAAAACATTTAAGTGCAAAACCATTGTTATTTTTAGTGACGAATAGTTTTCGTCACTAATTCTTCCTTATAGCGACGAAATGATTTTCGTCACTAATACTATCACAGCAATACCTACAGTGACGAAATATTTCGTCACTAAAAATTTCAACTTTTAGTGACGAAGTATTTCATCACTATAGCTTAATTAAACATGCGCCAAAATTTCCCTCCACTGGCGCCTATTTTTTAGATCACAATAGCAATGAAATTTATTTTTCGTCGCTAAATGTTATAATTTTTTTTCACTTTTAGTGACGAAATTCATATTTTGTCACTAAAGCTGTATTTTTAGTGACGAAAAATATTTTCTCACTAATTTTCATCGCTAAAAATACATTTTGTTGTAGTGGCTCATCGATGTGCTCCAAAAGTTTTACATCCTCCTTAATCAAGTTGTAAAAATCATTAATATACCCCCCTAGAGCAGCCTAGTTCAACCCCTCAATTCTCGCAGCCTGGTTCAACTTCTCAACTCTCTCATCCTCCATTTTATAGAGAAGGCTGATATATTAAGGCCTAGGGTTTCCTTGGTATGAAAGAAGATAATGAAAATTTAATGGTTATATATAACGGCTAGCAGGAGTGAACAAAATGATGGGAGTACTAATTAAGTTCTTTGCTAGAGCCAGGGGTCTCTTTTTATAGAAGCTGCAAGACTGGAGATTGAGGCAAAGGATTGGACATTTGAAGTCAAGGTATGCCAAGCATTAAAAAATGACTTGGCATCTTCCTTGAAAGTTATGCTTGATAATGGCTTTTCATAAAATACAATTCATGGTTGTGAAATATTAGTAATTTATTTATTTTCTTATATTTTCATTTTTCAAGAAGAAGAAATTTGTTGTGGACAAACAGTGAGAAAACCAAGATTTTATTTTAAGGGGAGTAAGGTTATGATTGAAAAAAAAATTAATCTAAAAAATATTAGTCTGTATTATTAAAATAAATAAATAACTATATAATAAATAAATAAAGATAATCAATTCATATTAAATAAAAATTAATTGAAAAGATTAATCAATGTATTTATCTACAATTCAAGAAATTAATCAATGTACTCAAAATAAACTGAGAGTAACTCAATATAAAAGTGTCAAAACTATAACAATAAAAAAACACTCTGTTTCTAGACTAAGAAACAGAGGATAGCTCCTAACATGAAAGGCAATTTACCCCTCCCTTTAAAACAGTCTGTAGATGATAAATTAATTGACCTTTTTAACATGTAGGCCAATTTAAAAGCCAAGTTACTAAACGAAAAAGGTTGATTGACTATTTTGTGAGTTTACCTGATCAAGTCCATTGATCGAAATAAATAGTTAAAACGCTTAACAGTGATAAACGTCAGGTACAACAAAACACAAGTTCATCTACAAATATAACTGGATAGTAATTAATATAACCAATAAATATTTGGAAAATAACAAAATAACCAAAGGTATTTTTCGGTCGCCCCCTCAACCTCGCCTGGCTCTGCCCCTGTGAACAAAGGTCACTTAGGTGTGGTTTGGATAGCTTAAAAGCAGCGCATTTTGCGTCTGCGTTTCCTCCTTTTTTTTTTTTTTTTTTTTGAGCCATGACTTTTTACTTTCCCGTCATAGCACTGCTCACCCAGCAAATAAGCGGAGGACAGTGCACACTAATGGGTTCCCTATACTGTTTATGAGACTCACAAACTTCACTTTTTAATAATTTTTTATTAAAAATGAGTCTCACGGTACTATTTACACATTTAAAAATTATTTCATTATAGTGTTTGGGTTCGCTTGGATGCAGCTGAAAACTGAAAATACTATAGCAAAATAACTTTTAAATGTGTAAATAGTATCGTGGGACCTATTTTTAATATTTTTTTAATAAAGTGATTGTAGGTCCTATTAACAATGCATAGGTGGAAAAGTAAAAATCACGGCTAAAAAAAAAAAAAAAAAAAAAAGAAGGAAGGGAACCTGAAAACTCAAAATGCAGACGCAGGATAACCAAACAAACACTTAGTTTCTCCATTGAGAAGTTTTGGAGAATTTGATTTAAAAAAATAAAATAAAATAAGCTGAAAACAGAAGTTTTGGAGAATTAGATTCTACGAGGCTCTTGAAAAATGAGAATGGAAGAGCTAAAGCTAAGCAAATGGCCTAACATAACCGGCATGAGGGAGAGAGTATCAAGTACAATAAAAAGCTATGGTAAAACTAAGTAAATGTTTCTACCAAAAAAGAAAAAACTAAGTAAATATCATAGATTAAAAAATGACTAGATGGTATGCGTCAAGATTGAGAGCAAAAATTTGTCCATTGAAAATTCTTCTATATTACATAAGACTAGGAATTCCTAGCCATCATGCTTCGAATTTCTCAAACCTATAGGTACCTTTTAACACATTCTGGACTTGTTGTACAAACTTTATTTACATGTTTCATGCTAGCTGTATTATTTGATAACGATATGACACTATCTTATCCAAAAAAATAATAATAATAATTGATGGACCCAGCCAGCACAACTCCCTCAGGCAACCTCCTTGTCCAAAAGAGGGGCCAGTGGACGAATAAACCATCCCATCAATCTCGTTTTATTTGACACGGGTGGTGTAAAACCTCTAATGCCTTATCATTTTGTTAGATACAATATTTGTTCAACTTTTTTAAACTAACCAACATTTCTTCTCTCCTCCATTTTACTAGCAATTTTCATGACTCGTTGGTCCATTTTTTTGTATGTGTTTTTTTCTTTTCTTGAGAAAGATATTTTTTGTATGTTAGGTAAATATAAAGAAGTTGTTTCGGTTAATTCAACTAATAAAGATTATTATGTCTCTCAAAAAAATAAATAAATAAAGATTATTATCATTAAATAATAAAGTTGAATTTGAATCTTGCCTATATTAACCAAAAAAAAAAATTATATGTATCTTTACTTGAAATAAAAGAATATTCATTGTAGAATTAAAATCATAAGCAAAAAAGTATACATACAAGTTCAAACTCTTAAGAAAGTGCAGGGTTTAACGTCTCTTGGATCAACTAGCACATCAAGTATAGAAATCTAAGAATGATGAACATTAGTTAGGTCTTTGACTCTTTCCAGGTGAAAAAGGTTTCTATACTTGATGCGTTAGTAGATCTAAGAGATAAAATCCTGCACTTTCAACCTAAATATAATTTTATAATTATTCAGTTCTTAAATATGTACAATTCTATAATTATCAAGAACTTTATAGCTTTACTGACACATTAATATTTATATTTTCAATTTAAATTCATTTTTTACCAATAGATTTTCAAGAAAGATATTTTCAATGTTCATTCCAGTTTGCCAATTGGAACAAAAATTTCAATACCAAACAATATATATATATATAAACACAAAGGACTTTCATAAAACTAGTAAACTTATCCAACCCAAACTCATAAAAAGTCCATGATCATACAATAAAAGCTATGCTCCCACTATGGAATTACAAATAGCAGAGACTAAGCTATGCTCCCTAAGTGCAATCAATTACTCATTAAATCAATCAAGTGACTATTTAAGATAAAGTCTCATAAAAATTAATTACCAATTTCAATTCTAAATTCAATATGTGGGAATATCTATTTTGTCAGATGGATCTAATCTAAATTCATTAGGTTGCAACATATTGCTATGCCATGCCTCAATTAGTCTATGGCTTCTCATTTTATCAAAGTGACAACAGAAACCTTAAGCTCGCAGTAGCTGCTGCAACTGCCCTTTTATGCATCACAGTACTTGCCATAGTGAAAGCTTACACCCAAAAGCCATCCAAGTGGAGCATCTATATAACAACTATACTTTATGATGTCGCGGAAGCCTGAAGAGAAGCACACACGATGCTCTCTTGATGAAACAGAAACTAAACTGTTAGTTTCTGGTAGTAAACCTCAAATCCACGAGGGGTTTCCCTGAATCCACAAGGAGATAAAACTGGAATCCACCAGAAAAGAAAATTGACAAAATGTCTGTGTTTATTGATAATAGTCTCATTTGCCTCTGACGGCTACAAAACATATAAATACTGAGCAAAAACGTTTAAAACCCTAATTCGCACTAATGAAGCGATTAGGTGACAAAATTACCGAATTTTACCAAAAATGGCAAAATTGAGTTAAACGTAGAATCATAAACTACTAACCTTAAGGGTCGTCCCAAAACAGACGAGACCTTATTCTGACTTTTAAACTAAAAGTTATTAAGGAAAAACAAATATTACTATAAATAGCAAAAACATTGTTTTCGGGGCCTTAACGAAGGAATTTGCCTAAAATTTGGCGACATTCATGTTATCATGAATCTGGATCAGAACGCCGTTTCCCTTCAACCTGCCAAATTTCATGCAATTTCGACACTATTACCTCTTATGGCCCCTATTGGCACCCCCCTTTGATCTTGCGTTGTGACTTCCTGTGCCCTTACTGCTCCAAGAAGGCATGTGTTGTCTGTTCTACATTACTTTACTACCTTTTTATTGGGATCGGGGCCTCCGACATTTCTTACTTGGCAGGTTACCTAGTCAGGAAACTCATTGAGAAACTAGGTTGGTTTGAGTCAAGTGTAGCTACCACTCAGCCCATGAGTTTTGAGAAACTTGCATGGGAATCCTACTAATATCATGGTTTTTAAACATGAAGCTTGACTCTTTTATTGATGTTGCAGGGTTTCATTCATTGTCATTAGCAATTACCTTGTTTTTTTTTTCCAACCTTTGTTATGTTTTTTTGAAGTTGTAGTCCCATATTATTATCATCAGTGCTGTTAAGTATGATCCGACTCCTGAGCAGCTGATGCCTATTGATGTCTTTGGATATGAAACATCGGCATTTCAGTGGCTTTGACTAATATTTTAAAGGCCATAAATTTACTTTCTGAAGTTCAAATTGTAACTGGGCACAATTAGGGGCATCAAGTAAGCAAGTTAATTGTTTCTTTAAACCTATATGTTCATGTGCTTGCTCCTATTGTTTAGTTAAATTGTATATTTGGCCATCAGCCTTTGACTTTTGTTTCAAATTGTACTTATACTTTAAAATGTTTCAAATATATTTGTGCTATTTATTTATTAGATGGAAAATACGAACTTAACACATGGAGTTGATAAAAGCTAAGTTACTTTGATGATATAGAGCCTATGACGTGGCATAAATTCCATTTGCCACATCAATATTTTCTATCTACGAATGACAATATGAACCCTTTTAAATAAATTTAGAAGGAACAAAGTTTCTCTCCAAACAAACTTTACAAACTTCTCATATATCTCTATATTGAGTATGAATTTTGAAAATCTAACCGTTAAATTGCATATTCTTATTATATTCTTCATGTTTGCAAAATTTCAAAAAGATCAAAGATCAATTGCTATCTCATCAAACAAATGTTAAAATTTCAAATTTTTGTGATCTAAAATTGTGTATAAAAAATAATTTTATTGATCAAATAGTGAATAATATCCCATTTAAACAAAATTTAATATGCAAGTTAAGAACATAAAAAACATGAAATTCAATAGTTAGATTTTCAAAATTCACACAAATATATATATATATATATATGAGAAGTTTGAAGAATTTCTCCACTACAAGAAAAACGCCTTTTAGCGACGAAGAATTTTTGACGGACCTAAAAAGCCCTCTCAAAAAATCCTATTTTTGAAGGCAAAATAATGCCCTTGCAAATACTTGGTAAAATGTGAAACATTTGTGACCTACAAGAAATATTGTCGCAATTATGTGTTGTAGCAGTCAAAATGCTAATATTTTGGAGGGAAATTTTCCCTCCATATTATTTGCTAGGGACAATTAAAAATCTCTCACAAAAAGTGTATTATATGTGACGGTTAAAAAAATGCCGTCACTAATACTAAATTATTTGTGAGGGCTAGGATCCACCTTCACAAATAATCATTAAAATGTCAAAATTTTTGGAGGAAAATGTTCCCACCAAATTATTTCCGATGGACAATAAAAATCCCTTGCAAAAAGTTTATTTTTTGTGTGAGTTAAAAATATGCCCGCACTAATACTAAATTATTTGCGAGGGCCACGATTGGCCTTCGTAAATAATCACGAAAATATTAATTTTCTTTGGAGATAAAAGTTATTCTAACAAAGAAAAATAAAAAGAAATACATAAACATATAGCACTTTGTATTCTTTAGATGAACCTTTTGCTTACAGCCTAAAAAAAATGCCTTTTATATACATCCTATATATGAAAGGTTTGTCCTTATTTTCTAATAAATTTTACCCTAAAAATGATAGCACTTGCAACTTCAAAATGGTAGCTTGAAATTCAAAAATAGAAGCCTTTTGTACTCTCTCTCTTTCTCAAAAGTGAATAAAATTTTCTTCCCATCAAGGAAAGCGAGCTTGTCCAATTGAAATGTAAGCCAATCACAATATAAACATGATCAAATAAGTAAAGTCTCTTTTTCTTTTTTTCTTTTTTGAGATAAAAAAGATAGAAAGGCTTTATTAGAAACAAAGAAGAATTACATTAAATAGTCCTTTTAACACGGAAGCATGAAGAAATTTTTAGCAATTACAAACAAACAACCAGTGTTTCCTTCCCATTTTGTGGAAAAAGCTTATTAGATAGATGTCCAACATCAAATTTGTCCTACAAATATATCATACCCAAATGCATACTATCATGTAAAAAGTGCATGCTTCAGACATTTTAAGTCTCCATGCAAGATAAGAATAATTTTAGGCAATTACAAATATATTAGTGACCTTAACATAGGAAATTCACTTACATTAAATAGTCATTTTAACACAGAAGCATGAAGAAATTTTAGGCAATTACAAACAAGCAACCTGTGTTTCCTTCCCATTTTGTGGAAAATGCTTATTGGATAGATGTCCAATATCAGATTTGTCCTACAAATATATCATACCCAAATGCATACTATCATGTATGTATAAAATGCATGCTTCAGACATTTTAAGTCTCCATGAAAGATAAGAATCTTTCACTTACATTAAATAGTCATTTTAACACAGAAGCATGAAGAAATTTTAGGCAATTACAAACAAGCAACCTGTGTTTCCTTCCCATTTTGTGGAAAATGCTTATTGGATAGATGTCCAATATCAGATTTGTCCTACAAATATATCATACCCAAATGCATACTATCATGTATGTATAAAATGCATGCTTCAGACATTTTAAGTCTCCATGAAAGATAAGAATCTGTCACATTCTTAATTTAAAGCTTTAATGAATATTTTTTTTTCTTAGAAGAAAGACAGTATGTTATATTATTAAGGGAGGCTGTTGAAATTAGCCTGGAGAACAGGAACAATGTCAGGTGGAACATCTTCCATCTAGACTACCATATGGGAGGAGTGAATAGCTCTCCATGCAAGTGAGTATGCACACAGTATTACAAAGCCTCTGTACATGAGAAAGGCAATAATCAATGAAAGACTGGAGGGCCATGTGTGCAAATTAATAGCTAAGTGACCAAACTGTGCCAATGATCTACATCCATGTTGTAAGGTGTTGATGAGTATCTCAGAGTCCCCTTCCACACTACAAAAAAATTGTCCTATTGCAGCATTGTTTTTCCCAGCGCTTTTAAAAACTACCGTAATAGAGAAGCCTGTACCAGCACTTTTTGAAACTGCTGGTATAGGAAACCCTATTACGACAGCTCAAATTTGGCGCTTTATAAATCGTTGTCATAGGAGGCCTATAGTGGCGGTTTCCAAAAACACTGGTATAGGAAGCTCTATTGCAGCGTTTTATAAGAGTATTGCAGTCATTTTATAGGTTTCGAGGGAATTTTGGTAATTTTTTAGGTTTCAAGGTTATTTTGATCATTTTTATATTCTAAGAATATTTTAGTCATTTTTTAGGTTACTAGGGCATTTCTATCATCTTTTAGGTTTTAGAGTTATTACAATAATTTTTAGATTTTTTGATTAGTTCAGTAAATTTATAAGGTTCAGAAGTATTTTGGTAATTTGTAGGTTTTGGGGTATTTCGGTAATTTTTTAGGTTTCGGGTGTATTTTGATAATCTTGGATTTTGGGACTATTTTGGTCATTTTCTAGGTTTTTGGGGTATTTTGGTAATTTTTTGGGTTTTGGGGGTACTTCTGTAATTTAGGTTTTGGGTGTATTTTGGTTTTTTTTTGGGTTACGGAGGTATTTTGGTTATTTTATGGGTTTTTGAGGTATTTTGGTAATTTCTAAATTTTGGAGGTATTTTGGTCATTTTTTGGGTTTCAAGGGTTTTTTGGGTTTTGGGGGTATTTTGGTAATGTTTAGGTTTTAGAGGTATTTTGGCAATTTTATAGGTTTTGGGGGGTATTTTGGTTATTTTTTGGGTTTTTAAGGTATTTTGGTAATTTTTAGGTTTTGGAGGTACTTTGGTCATTTTCAAGTTCAGGGGATACTTTGGTTATTTTTTGAGTTTTGGTGATATTTTGGACATTTTAGAGGTTTTGGGAGTACATTGGTAATTTTTTAGATTTTGGTGATATTTTGGACATTTTAGAGGTTTTGGGGGGTATTTTGCTCATTTTAGAGATTTTTGAGTTATTTTGGTCATTTCAATGGTTTTTAAGCATATTCAGTTATTTTAGAGATATTAGGGGTATTTTAGTCATTTTAGAGGTTTCATGGGTATTTTGCTCATTTTAGAGATTTTGAGGATATTTTGGTCATTTTAGTAGTTTTTGAGCATATTTGATAATTTTAGAGATATCGGGTTAAATGGGTGGGTTACTAATTAAATGAGTTTAATTGATAATAGATAATTAATTTATATATAAACAGGTCATAAATTGGTTAATTACACACCCAACCCATTTATAACCCAACCCGCCCATTTGCCACCCTTACCTATAGGGTATTTGGTTCATTTTCAGCTATCAGGGGTATTTTGGTGTCTCAACCATTTTTTGAGTTTATTTTGGGGTAGGTTGGCATTCTTTTAGTCTTAGGGGTATTTCAGTCATTTTTAAATAAATATTGAATTATATTTCTTCCAATTTTGGTTTTTTTTCTTATGATTCAAGGGTATTGTGGTCTTTTTATAGGCTTCATTCTAAATTTCAGTTATTTTTCTTACTTCATGGGTATTTCAGTCAGTTTTTTGGGTAGTAGGGTTATCTCAGCAATTTTTTGAGTTTGTGGGGTAGGTTGGCCTTCTTTTAGTCTTAGGGGTATTTTAGTCGTTTTCACTAAATAATACATTATATTTCCTCCAATTTTGGTGTTTTCTTAGGATTCAAGGGTATTGTAGTATTTTTTTAGGATTCAAAGGTATTTCAGCTATTTTTCTTTTTTCGGGGGTGTTTTAGCCATTTTTTGGGTGGTAGGGATGTTTCGGTCATTTTCTAGATTATGCAAGTAAGTTGGCATTCTTTTAGTTTTAGGGGTATTTTAGTCATTCCAAAGTAATATTAAATTATATTTTAATTTTTTTGTCCTCCAGTCTCATCTTACAATTTTTTTTTCTAGTTATTACATCATATTTTAGTAATTTATAGCGAGGAATTATATTTTATTAATTTGAAGTATTAAATTAAAATATATTAAATTAGTTTGAAGTATTAAATTCAATTAAATTTTGTTAAATTGAATTATGAAAATATATTTCTATTAATTAATATATTTCATTTTATTAATTTGTAGTGTTAAATGATATTTTATTAATTTGAAGTATTATATTAAATCTTATTAATTATTAAATTATACTAAAATAATTTGTAGTATCAAAATATATTTACATAAATGGAAGTATTAATTATATTGTTATAAATTAGTAAATTTTGACTAATATTTTAAAGGCCATAAATTTACTTTCTGAAGTTCAAATTGTAACTGGGCACAATTAGGGGCATCAAGTAAGCAAGTTAATTGTTTCTTTAAACCTATATGTTCATGTGCTTGCTCCTATTGTTTAGTTAAATTGTATATTTGGCCATCAGCCTTTGACTTTTGTTTCAAATTGTACTTATACTTTAAAATGTTTCAAATATATTTGTGCTATTTATTTATTAGATGGAAAATACGAACTTAACACATGGAGTTGATAAAAGCTAAGTTACTTTGATGACATAGAGCCTATGACGTGGCATAAATTCCATTTGCCACATCAATATTTTCTATCTGCAAATGACAATATGAACCCTTTTAAATAAATTTAGAAGGAACAAAGTTTCACTTTACAAACTTCTCATATATCTCTATATTGAGTGTGAATTTTGAAAATCTAACTGTTAAATTGCATATTCTTATTATATTCTTCATGTTTGCAAAATTTCAAAAAGATTAAAGATCAATTGCTATCTCATCAAAAAAATGTTAAAATTTCAAATTTTTGTGATCTAAAATCGTGTATAAAAAATAAGTTTATTGATCGAATAGTGAATAATATCCCATTTAAACAAAATTTAATATGTAAGTTAAGAACATAAAAAACATGAAATTCAATAGTTAGATTTTCAAAATTCACACAAATATATATATATATATATATATATGAGAAGTTTGAAGAATTTTTCCACTACAAGAAAAACGCCTTTTAGCGACGAAGAATTTTTTATGGACCCAAAAAGCCCTCTCAAAAAATCCTATTTTTGAAGGCAAAATAATGCCCTCGCAAATACTTAGTAAAATGTGAAACATTTGTGACCAACAAGAAATATTGTCGCAATTATGTGTTGTAGCCGTCACAAATGCTTATATTTTGGAGGGAAATTTTCCCTCCATATTATTTGCTAGGGACAATTAAAAATCTCTCACAAAAAGTGTATTATATGTGACGGTTAAAAAAATGCCGTCACTAATACTAAATTATTTGCGAGGGCTAGGATCGACCTTCACAAATAATCATTAAAATGTCAAAATTTTTGGAGGAAAATGTTCCCACCAAATTATTTCCAATGGACAATAAAAATCCCTTGCAAAAAGTTTATTTTTAGTGTGAGTTAAAAATATGCCCGCACTAATACTAAATTATTTGCGAGGGCCACGATTGGCCTTCGTAAATAATCACGAAAATATTAATTTTCTTTGGAGATAAAAGTTATTTTAACAAAGAAAAATAAAAAGAAATACATAAACATATAGCACTTTGTATTCTTTAGATGAACCTTTTGCTTACAGCCTAAAAACAATGCCTTTTATATACATCCTATATATGAAAGGTTTGTCCTTATTTTCTAATAAATTTTACCCTACAAATGATAGCACTTGCAACTTCAAAATGGTAGCTTGAAATTCAAAAATAGAAGCCTTTTGTACTCTCTCTCTTTCTCAAAAGTGAATAAAATTTTCTTCCCATCAAGGAAAGTGAGCTTGTCCAATTGAAATGTAAGCCAATCACAATATAAACATGATCAAATAAGTAAAGTCTCTTTTTTCTTTTTCTTTTTTTGAGATAAAAAAGATAGAAAGACTTTATTAGAAACAAAGAAGAATTACATTAAATAGTCCTTTTAACACGAAAGCATGAAGAAATTTTTAGCAATTAAAAACAAAGAACCAGTGTTTCCTTCCCATTTTGTGGAAAAAGCTTATTAGATAGATGTCCAACATCAAATTTGTCCTACAAATATATCATACCCAAATGCATACTGTCATGTAAAAAGTGCATGCTTCAGACATTTTAAGTCTCCATGCAAGATAAGAATAATTTTAGGCAATTACAAATATATTAGTGACCTTAACATAGGAAATTCACTTACATTAAATAGTCATTTTAACACAGAAGCATGAAGAAATTTTAGGCAATTACAAACAAGCAACCTGTGTTTCCTTCCCATTTAATAATTTTAGGCAATTACAAATATATTAGTGACCTTAACATAGGAAATTCACTTACATTAAATAGTCATTTTAACACAGAAGCATGAAGAAATTTTAGGCAATTACAAACAAGCAACCTGTGTTTCCTTCCCATTTTGTGGAAAATGCTTATTGGATAGATGTCCAATATCAGATTTGTCCTACAAATATATCATACCCAAATGCATACTATCATGTATGTATAAAATGCATGCTTCAGACATTTTAAGTCTCCATGAAAGATAAGAATCTATCACATTCTTAATTTAAAGCTTTAATGATTTTTATATTTTTTTTTCTTAGAAGAAAGACAGTATGTTATATTATTAAGGGAGGCTGTTGAAATTAGCCTGGAGAACAGGAACAATGTCAGGTGGAACATCTTCCATCTAGACTACCATATGGGAGAAGTGAATAGCTCTACATGCAAGTGAGTGTGCACACAATATTACAAAGCCTATGTACATGAGAAAGGCAATAATCAATGAAAGACTGGGAGGCCATGTGCTGCAAATTAGTAGCTAAGTGATCAAACTGTGCCAATGATCTACATCCATGTTGTAAGGTGTTGATGAGTATCTCAGAGTCCCCTTCCACACTACAAAAAAATTGTACTATTGCAGCGTTTTTTTCCCAGCGCTTTTAAAAACTGCCGTAATAGAGAAGCCTATACCAGCACTTTTTGAAACTGCTGGTATAGGAAACCCTATTACGACAGCTCAAATTTGGCGCTTTATAAATCGTTGTAATAGGAGGCCTATAGCGGCGATTTCCAAAAACGCTGGTATAGGAAGCTCTATTGTAGCGTTTTATAAGAGTATTGCAGTCATTTTATAGGTTTCGAGGGAATTTTGGTAATTTTATAGGTATTAAGGTTATTTTGATCATTTTTATATTCTAAGAATATTTTAGTCATTTTTTAGGTTACTATGGCATTTCTATCATCTTTTAGGTTTTAGGGTTATTACAATAATTTTTAGATTTTTTGATTAGTTCAGTAAATTTATAAGGTTCAGAAGTATTTTGGTAATTTGTAGGTTTTGGGGTATTTCAGTAATTTTTTAGGTTTCGGGGGCATTTTGGTAATCTTGGATTTTGGGACTATTTTGGTCATTTTCTAGGTTTTTGGGGTATTTTGGTAATTTTTTGAGTTTTGGGGATACTTCTGTAATTTTTAGGTTTTGGGTGTATTTTGGTCATTTTTTGGGTTTCAAAGGTTTTTTGGGTTTTGAGGGTATTTTGGTCATAGTAGGTTTCGAGAGTATTTTGGTCATTTTTTGGGTTACGGGGGTATTTTGGTTATTTTATGGGTTTTTGAGGTATTTTGGTAATTTCCAAATTTTGGAAGTATTTTGGTCATTTTTTGGGTTTCAAGGGTTTTTTGGGTTTTGGGGGTATTTTGGTAATGTTTAGGTTTTAGAGGTATTTTGGCAATTTTATAGGTTTTGGGGGGTATTTTGGTCATTTTTTGGGTTTTTAAGGTATTTTGGTAATTTTTAGATTTTGGAAGTATTTTGGTCATTTTCAAGTTCAGTTTTGGACATTTTAGAGGTTTTGGGAGTACATTGGTAATTTTTTAGATTTTGGTGATATTTTGGACATTTTATAGGTTTTGGGGGGTATTTTGCTCATTTTAGAGATTTTTGAGTTATTTTGGTCATTTCAATGGTTTTTAAGCATATTCAGTGATTTTAGAGATATTAGGGGTATTTTAGTTATTTTAGAGGTTTCATGGGTATTTTGCTCATTTTAGAGATTTTGAAGATATTTTGGTCATTTTAGTAGTTTTTGAGCATATTTGATAATTTTAGAGATATCGGGTTAAATGGGTAGGTTACTAATTAAATGAGTTTGATTGGTAATAGATAATTAATTTATATATAAATAGGTCATAAATGGGTTAATTACACGCCCAACTCATTTATAACCCAACCCGCCCATTTACCACCCCTACCTATAGGGTATTTGGTTCATTTTCAGCTATCGGGGGTATTTTGGTGTCTCAGCCATTTTTTGAGTTTATTGTGGGGTAGGTTGGCATTCTTTTAGTCTAAGGGGTATTTCAGTCATTTTTAAATAAATATTGAATTATATTTCTTCCAATTTTGGTTTTTTTTTTTCCTTATGATTCAAGGGTATTGTGGTCTTTTTATAGGCTTCATTCTAAATTTCAGTTATTTTTCTTACTTCATGGGCATTTCAGTCAGTTTTTTGGGTAGTAGGGTTATCTCAGCAATTTTTTGAGTTTGTGGGGTAGGTTGGCCTTCTTTTAGTCTTAGGGGTATTTTAGTCGTTTTCACTAAATAATACATTATATTTCCTCCAATTTTGGTATTTTCTTAGGATTCAAGGGTATTGTATTTTAGGCTTCAATGTATTTCAGCTATTTTTCTTGCTTCGAGGGTGTTTTAGCCATTTTTTGGGTGGTAGGGGTGTTTCGGTCATTTTTTAGATTATGCAAGTAAGTTGGCATTCTTTTAGTTTTAGGGGTATTTTAGTCATTCCAAAGTAATATTAAATTATATTTTAATTTTATGGTCCTCCAGTCTCATCTTACATTTTTTTTTTTCTAGTTATTACATCATATTTTAGTAATTTATAGCGAGGAATTATATTTTATTAATTTGAAGTATTAAATTAAAATATATTAAATTAGTTTGAAGTATTAAATTCAATTAAATTTTGTTAAATTGAATTATGAAAATATATTTCTATTAATTAATATATTTCATTTTATTAATTTGTAGTGTTAAATGATATTTTATTAATTTGAAGTATTATATTAAATCTTATTAATTATTAAATTATACTAAAATAATTTGTAGTATCAAAATATATTTACATAAATGGAAGTATTAATTATATTGTTATAAATTAGTAAATTATATTTTTAATTATTAAATTATATTTTATTAAAAAAATCGTAAGGATCTATTAAGGCGGGTTTAGTTTTCGCCACAACGAGTTACATTCCCGTCATAATAAACCTTAGCCTACTCTTTCTTTATTGCAGCAGCTTTAAAATTCTGAATGTTGTCACAATAGGTCAAAATGTTGTCACAATAAAAATTATGAATTCCATCTAAAACTCTTCGGTTCCCACCAAAACACTTGGCAAAAATTTGGGGTTTCTTTACTCTCTCACAAATCAAACCATCGGACTGCCGAGCCTCACCCAAACACTCTCCCTCACACTCCGTCCGCCTTGCCTTCTGCCGCCGACACCACCACCTCCAACAGCACAGCCACCGCGGCCATCCTCGGACTCCTTTCCTCCCTCAGCCGCCTGACACACCCCTGGCGGTATAGCTTCCACTCTTTATTTATTTAGCACTTCTTATTTTTGTTTTTTTCATACAATATTTGTCTTGGGTTTTTGGTTTTTCAATGATGAGGTTATTCGACAATGAATTGGGCCACAATAGATTTTATTGGTAGGCTCATATAAATATTCAAATCCTGCAATATGTGTTTAGTTGTTTGCTGTTGTATCTATGATGTTACTAAATTGGACCCAATTTGAATTTTTGGGTTTCTTTGACTGTAGATTAAAATTTGCACGGTTCTACATATTTGTTTTTATTGCATTCCACATGTTCGATGAAATCCCTCTTAGACTTGATATGTGATGTGTGGGTTTGATTTTTCCCACCCCATACCTGATTGTCCACATTGTATCTGTTTGTGCTTGGAGCTAAACTGACTCTTCAAGGCTATCTTCTTATGTTTTTGTTGAGTCTAGAGTTTAGCTATGCGTGTCACTCTGTTTGGAGTTTGGAATAAACCTGAGTCTTTTGGAATTCTGTTAAACTTGTGCTGCATTGCTGCTGTTCTCAGTTGGTTGTTTTGTTTTGTTCATGAGGTTCTCTTTTGTGTCAATTAAAAGAGATTAAAAGAGAATTCGTAGTGGAAAAATATAAGCAATATAAGCATTAGTTGTGCAATAAAAGACAATTTCCAAAATTTGGTTGTTTGTTTCACTCATTTTTCTGTGCCTCACAATATTGTTAAAGAGGCTTACTTGTGGATTTGTATGGCATAAGCGGCTGGTAATTAAAGCTAAAAACTTGGGTGACATTGTTGAGATTTGGATGCTGAACAACAAGGGTCCGCTGTGTGTAGTTAAGTCCGTACTTGAAGTTGGTGATGCTCATCTTCACACGCCAATACGAAACATAGTTTAGCTTCACATGCCAATGCACCCTTATTGGGCACATGTGCTGTGTGCACTGTAGTAATGGCCCATTGGTTGTTGTGTTTGCTCCCACAATGTTTTGTTTTCATCGTTAATGCTCTTTCTGAACAATATTAAATAAAACCAGGCATTTTTGCTTTTAAAATTTAATTATCCATTTGGTTGAGTTTGTGAAGCTTTTGTCTGTATATTTTAAGGTCTTTGTGGTTGTTTCTTTATATTTATGGGGGCAGAAATTGTATTCTGCGTATTTGATTGTTAGACTCTTGATTGGAATTATTTAGTTGGCCATATCAAAAATGGACTCTTTCATGCTGCATTTTGCACTTTGGTAATTTTGTTACTAAACTTTGAAGGTTCTTCCTACTAGAGCATTCCTAAATATCATAGACAGGACGTAAGAACTAATAAGTTTAGAAGAGGCCAAAACTTTTTGAGAAGCATATGTTTATTTCTATGCAAGAGTGTCTCCCCATGTGCATTGCTGAAAGCTTTCCTTATTTTCACATACATTCAATCTATTATGAACACCCAACAAGTGTGTGCGGTCGTGTTTCAGTGCATTTGTCTCTGAACATACTTTAGAGCTAAGTATAATGCAATGGCAATAATTGTCAGGAGACCCCAGGATTGTACTATTGATTCATCAAACTCATTCTAAGCATGAAGTCTTCATTTTGACTTTTCCCTTTAGCATTTAACCAACCTTTTATTCCTTAGAATTTATCCTAGTAATTATCTAGTGTGAAACAAAGGGACTAATATTCGAATACTTAAAAAGAGTTCCAACTAGCTGATTAGCTAAAGATAAATAAATAGTCATGGCTTTCATTGCTCACTTTTCTTGACCATAAATTATATTATACAAGCAAACTTTGGATACTCACTTTTCATGGCTTCCATTGCTCAGTTTTGCATAGTCTGTCTTTATGTTTTGTTAAGATGTCATAGATTTGTGTAATTTGTGTGATTGATTGTACGGTCCCCGGCTGTAACCATATACTTGGGCTAAAAAAAAAAGTTGGATTTTATACTGTGTTGCTGTGAAATGTCAAGTCATTAATCATTATAACATGTAAAGAGTTCCGCATCATTAACCCAATTCAAAAATTCTCTCCTTTTTCTCGCTTTATATCAACTTTCAAGTAAGGTGTCCTCAATTAAAAAATGGTTGTAGTCTAAAATTGCCCCACTTATTGTGTATTAAAGTGGTGCAACCTCATCATAAAGATGTGGTGCCCTTCATTGTTGATTTCTCCCATTCTTAATTTTTTTTTCCTTGCTCTACTGATTTTAGGAGAAGGAGAAAAAAGGGCTAATAAAAAAAAAGGGGGGAAAAAGGACAAACTTTTAGAATTTGTAATGCATTTATCTTTATAAAAACTTAAATTCATGTAGCGGTTGAATGGATATTTGCTTATATGACATTACAGGTGACTTAGAGAAGTTAGTTAAGGTGTTATTTGACAGATTGGTGCTATCGTTAGTCAATGTGGTGGCAAAGGACGTAGTGAGCATGAAGCAAGTAGGCGTTTGAAAACTGAGCTACTCATACAGGTGATGTTTGTTTCTTAGAGGTGCACGGCCTTATGTGTAACTGTGGAGTGTGGACACATTATTTTATAGGACACATTATTGATAGTGCACTTAACATAGTGGATATAATTTAATATTTTTCAATTCACTTAAGAAAGAACTTCATATTCTTACTTATAATAATCATAATAATTTAGATTTGCTTTCTTTACAATGATGTGTAATCTAATTAGAATTTTTTTTCTTAAATATTATAACATGTAGAAATAATTATTATCAAATTTTTAAAAATGAATTTATAGAGTGTACGTGTGTTGTGTGGGACATTGGCTAGTAATAAGAATAATTAGATTTTTTTTTTTCTCATTTAAATCCCAAACATGATTACTTCATTTCCTTTCAAACATTTAAACAAGAGGGAGTTAAATATTTAATTATATATATATATATATATATGTTTAATTCTTCATAAACTTCCAAGGGTTAAGAGTCTTGAGCAGTGTTGGTAAAAGCAAGGGGCGCACTTAAGCACAAAGACCTCTTGGGGCCTAGGCGCGAAGCGCAAAGCACAAGCGCACGCTTGATTGAAGTGAAGCACACATTTAAAAAAAATAATTTAATAAATTTAAAAATAATTATTAATGAGAAATGCAACAATCAAATGATCAAATTATCATAGAAATTGAAATAAAATTTTTTATATAATTCATATAACATTTAGATAAGCCCTACTTTTGCAATTTTAACACAAAAATTGCAAATCAGTCATTTTATTTTTTTGGATAAGCTAGATATGAGTACTTCCATGTAATATCCTTTCTTAAATCTCCAATATCCATAATGCCCTATGACTAATTAGTAATATTAGTTAGTAATTTAATCACTTGTAACTCTATAGGAATTAGTACTCTATGTTCAACATCAACCACTTAAGTAACTAAACAATTACCACAAATATGTTATATCACACTTTTTTTTTTCCATGAATGAGCTAAAGAATATGAGGACATAGCAACATGGTAGTTGGTACCAAGTAGATATCCAAAAGGGAAAAAATAGAATAAGAAGAAGCTGGCTGGGTTACTGTTTCAAGGAGAAAAATCAAGAAAAAATAAATATAAAAATAAAAATAGGGAAGAACTAGGAGGTTGTGGGTTGGGTTTTAGCCTTTTAGGACAAGTTACACTCAAAATATCTTTTTTTTGATAAGTAAGTTACACTAAAAACATGTCAAATCAATGGTTTATATCAATAATGTCAAGATCCTAAAGTTTAATATCAGTTTTGATTTATATTTTTGAAAAATATTAAAAAATCGCCAACAAGCGTTCTTTGAGCTTTTTGAAAGAGCACAAAAAAAGCGCGCCTCTTTGAATGAGCCTAGCTTTTGAGGCAAAAAGTGCTAGAGCCTTGGGGCTTTGAGCTTTGAGTTTAAGTACGCTTTTAACAACACTAGTCTTGAGACTCCACTCATACACCAACTATCGTTTTCTCATAGAATGCCAAGCACTATCAGTGCTAACTAAGGAGAGCGACTCAGTGCACCAAGAAAAAGTGTTCACAATGATAATAAATTCTCTATAAATTCTCTATACATATAAAATGCTTCACATGAATTTTTTGTCTTAAGCTCCAAATTATGTTGGGCCACCTTTGCGCCCCTATACCTATCCCTTAAGGAAAAACTTTGACTACCTTGACCAAAAAATCCAATATACATCCTTTAAAATTTTGTTTAAAATCCATTTTTTTCACCTTGATTTTTGAGAAATCTCTTTTAACGACAAGAAACTAGCAGGCATCCCATGGATCACACATAAGAGTGACCCCGCTCGATCACTACCGCCTCTTCATTGCTGCCTCTTGAAGATTAACATTTATTCTTCTTCTTCTTCTTCTTCGTCATCGGCAATGGTGGAAGGAGGCTCCTCCTCCTCCGCGAGTTTATTGGAGCGTTGCTTGGTAGCGCCACCAGTTGTTTCTTCTTCTTCTATGCTGAGTCTGGTTATGAAAGGGCAGTACAGTGTGTTTAGGTTACCTTGGAGAAAGGCAAGCTCGATATGTCCCAGAAGCAATCCCAGTCTAGCCCCGAGGTACTTCTTTCACTCTTTCTTTCTAACATCTATTAGTGTTTGGTCGCTCAGAGTTTTTTAGAATTATTTGAGACATTACACATTTAGTCTATGTTTCACAATTATTTGGAGATAAAAAGAAAATTTTTATGTTAGAGTTAACTGTGGGACCTTTTTTGCACAAACTTAAATTTATTAAGAACTAAAATGAATGATCATGTCCAAGCTAGGATAGGCTAAGATTTGAGGGCTAAATCTTTACTTCAAGAATAGAATTCTTGAGATTCATTGCTCTGACTTTCTCACCAAAATAAATAATTTAGAGCATCTCCAATAGAGTATGCAACTATGCATAGCCAAAATATATAGAGAATATATGCTACTATTCATGCTCTATATGCTACTGTTCATGCTCCAGTAGCTTCTCTATATCTGGAAATTTTTTTGCTAATGAACAGTAGCCCATCAAGTCTGATGGGCTACTGTTCATTCTTCAAATCATTTTTTTCTATTATAATAATTTGGTGTTGAATAAAAAAATGTTGGAAGATGTGTAGTTAAAAAAAGAATAAATAATGAATGAAGAAATAATATTTAAATGAGATAGAAAATGGGATAGGAAATCTATTAGAAAGTGTATTTAAAAAAGTTGGTAGATAAACGTAAAAGTCACTGTTCATTTTCCAAACAATACAAAAATTTAATGAATCTGCTAAAGATGCTCTTAAGATTCTGCTTAAGTTTCCTGTTTGAATTTCTGTAAGGCTTTACTTACCTATAAAAATAAATAAAGAAACCCGTATTGGACAACCATCAACTTTTGCTTTTGTGGGTTTATTAATTGTGCCAAATCAAATTTGTTTACCATTTCTTCAATGGAAGTATGGAATCTGGTGCCAACATTCTTGATGTGGATAGTGTGGAAGTAATAGAATAGTTGTATGTTCGAGGATGTTGGGGGGTCTATTAATTAGATGAAATCCCTATTGATTCGTACCTTGTTTGTTTGCTCTCAGGCATGGGGTTTTACACATTTTACCTCTATTTTTGAGTTCCAAAATGCTTTTAGATCTTCTGTATGACCTTGTAATTTTTTTAAGATACTTTGTGTTCATCATCGCAAACATAAAGAATTTTTCGTCTTCAATAAAACTTTTTTTACTTATCCAAAAAAATAATAATAATTCTTGACCAATTTTCCTACCAAAAAGTTTTGTTTTCTGGAAAACAGTTAACATTTATAAAAACCAAACAAAACTTTGTGATTTCTTCCATATATGTTTACTTTGGCCAAGGTTTGCATTGGGTGAACCTATTGTAACCAGTGGCTAGGTTTGGACTTGAAGTTTCACTTTTGTTAACTTCAAGGGCCAAGATATATTTTTCCTGACTTCAAGCTTTGGATTGTGTAGAGGGCCTTGTTGGTTGTTGCACATAAATCCAGAATTGTTATATTATTTTAATTTATATTTAATTTTGATAGTGGTTTAAGTAATCAAATTAAGTTATTATTGTTGTTAAATTTAAAAAAAAAAAAAAAAGTTATTACTGTTGTTTATGATATATTATTATATGAATAGATTTGATATAGTAATATGTGTACTTATTTATTGAAGCATTGATATAAATACAAATTCACTTTAATTGTTTCATTTTAACTCATGTTTAATGCTTATTTATTTATTTATTTTAAGGATGGTACTAGCAAATATGAAGAGGACAACTCAAACAATAACAAGGAGGTCGAAAACAGCTTGGAAGGTGACTCAGAGGAAGACTAATATAGATTTTGTCATAATTCTAGTTGTTTAAGTTTAAAACAAGGTTTAATTTCAGGATTTCTTTGTATATTCTATATTTTAAAGTTTGAACTTATATGAATTTTTATCTTTTGATGGATCAATTTTTAGTAATTATTGTACTATTGTAATATGATAGTTAAACAAAAATGATATAAAATAAATTACAAATAAATAAATAATAAAATATTTCAAAAATTATATAAAATATTATCACTGATGACATAAAAATTTGGTCATAAATAACTTTATAGTGACAACAAAGTGCCTCGCAATTTATAGAATAGCGACTCCCTTTAATCCCTTGCAAAAACGTTATAAGTGACAGCTTAATGTCGTCACTATTATTCCTAACTAATTGCGAGGGGTTAAAATCCCTCACAAGTAAATTTTAGTGACGACATTATTTGTCTCGTTGTTAATTTGAAATTTGCAAATAACTAATTGCGAGGGTATAAATGTCTCACAAATAGTTATTAATGACGACTGCTTCCCCTCGCTAAAAATAAGTTGTGAGGGGTTAAAAGCCCTCACAAATAAATTTTAGCAATGCCATTATTTGTCACAAAAAAGTATGACGTCAATTTGGAATTCGCAAATAACTAATTACGACGGTATAAAGGTCTTCACAAATAGTTGTTAACAACGACTGCTTCCCCTCGCTAAAAATAAGTCATCGACTTTTCTCTTCGTTTGGTAATATATTTGTGAGGGTAGATTTGTTCAGTAACGATGGTGGATTACCCTCGTAAATTATCTATTTGTAAAGGTATGATCGCAAAATCTCTTTTAGCAATAAAAGCAAATACGTCACCTTCGAGGGCTATATGTGCTCACTAATAAAAAGGAAGTACGTGAGTGTGTCAAAATTTTCAAAGGTCATAGTTTTACGCTTAGTTTTTATTTTTGATTTTTTCTTTTCTTTTCATTTCATATAATTTTCTATATAAAACTATAATTTAAGTCAACTTCTAAGAAAGTTATAATAATCACAGTATTTCTTGAAGGCTTTGAAGAAAGAAAGAGAGGCGTTTGAAGCTAATGAGAGTGAACATTGCGAAGGGTCAAATGAGAGTTGTATTAAAACAGATATGTTTACTACAAACTAGACTACAATCCAATAATTAATTGGAAAAACAAATATACAAGAAGAGAGAGAGAGAGATTCAAGGCCCGTTTGGTAACAATGTTTAAGTATTGTTGTTCAGTTTTAAGTATTTTTGAAATACGTGTTTAAGTGTTATAGAAATACGTATCAGAAGTGTTATTGTTGTTTAAATACTAAAAACTGTTATTTAAACAACAGTGACAATGTTAGATCTAAAAACACAAAATGTTAAAATTCATGTGACTCAAACCTCCCCTAATTAAAATAATCTTTCTCAAGATGGGACTCAAGTCAACTTATTGCTCAGCTTATTACTTAAGACTTAAGAGAGCGCATGTGACTTTCTTATCATCTAGCACCACCACAGTTTTTTTTTTTTTTTTTTTTTTTTGAGAGAGTTTGAGCCAGAGGACACATGCAGATTTAACAATGACAAATTTGAGCGGAGAAGAAGATGCGAAATATGACAATCAAAGTCTGAAAATTTTCATGGGTAAGCACACAACAGAGTCATCATGGTGAGATATAACCTTTTACAAATGGTTTGAGATTTCAGTTTGGATAATATGGTGGGGATTTGACTTCCAGTTTTTGAAGTATTTTATTTCAGTTTGGTGTGGTGAATGGAGAAGAAGATAGGAAATGAGTTTAAGAAGAAAGAGAAACAAATATTATTTAATAGGATTAAAGAGAGAATGAATTTTTTTTTTTTAAGATTTTTGCTACAGTGAGCTGCCAAAGATGAGAACTCACTGGAGCTTGGATGTTAAAATTTTAAGATTTAAATCATTGATGTAGATGCTTCTGTGGTTTGTGTTGCTAAAAATAGCTTTCTAGCATTTGAAGAGCTTTGATGGGAATGCTCTTACCCGGTCTTCTAATTGCAAAAAATTTGCAATAGTGCTACAGTACCATCTTACTTATATGATTGTACTATAGCATATGGAATAAATATATATTTTTTTCGATCCTTCTTTCATTTCTTTCTTTGAGTCTTCTCTTTCATTTGATTTTTTTTTTTTAATTAACACTAAAAGCCAGACTATTTTGTTATAGCACACTTTTAACTATTTTGGTATCTAACAACTCGAGAGCAAATGACTCGATTTGGAGTTATAAATTGAGTATAACTTACTTGATTTCCCTTGCAGTAGCAATTAAGGTAGACATTTAGTCGACGTAGGTACAGAATAAGAACTCGAGATCTTTGGACTCGGTTTAAGAACTCAAGTCTTCTGGACTTGATTTAGTTTAAATGGAAACCAAGCCCTCTGAACTCGATTTCCCTTCAACCCTCCATGTGTCCCAAATCACTCAAATGCTCAAGATCACTCAAACACTCTCATAGATCACTCAAACTGCACTGTGTCTCTCATAGTCTTTCACTCTCACTCTTCAAACTGGTTTCGTCCACTTCACTCTTCCCTCTCACTCTTCACTTCACGGTCTCTCTCACTCTCACAATCTCTCTCAATCTCATTCACTCACCCATATTTCAAACATCCCTCTCATCTCACTCTTCACACTTCAAAGACCCTTCACTCCGTCACTTTGCCTTTGTCCATCACTCCGTTGCTCCGGCTCTGTCTGTCGCTCTGTCGCTCTCCATTTCTGTATTTTGGGTGGCTCCGCTGGTAGGGACTTGACATCTATCACAAGTAAGGACTCTCTCTCTCTCTCCATAATGTTTGCTTGGTGTTTGGGTTAGGACAAAATATGGCAAAACTGACAAATTTTGATTTCTTTTGTTTCATTTATATTATACTATTGTCCCATATTGATTATTTGTGATAATGTTTATTAATAGCACTTTAAAGGTTGTGCCTTTTTTCTGTTTCTCTGCTTATTTGTGATACTTGAGCTAATATGGTTTATGGGGTTTCTTAATTTTATTATTATTGTCATTGTCATTGGAAACAATGGAGTATGTATTTGTGCTACCAAAACTAATTAATAAATCATTGGGTATTTTTTTCATGACAACCAAAAAAAAAAAAACATTTAGCACATTTAATCACTAACCCCTCATCAATCAAAAGATTCAACAGCCTGTGATCAAAACCAAGTCAGAAATTTGAAAGGTGCTCATGTGAGCTGTAAACACGAAAATCAATTTTTTTTTTAATCGATTTTGTTGTTTTTCATTGTTAGCCTCAATCTAAATACTGTTTTATGTTAGAGGTACCTTGTTATTGCTATTGCTGGACCCATCCTACTTTCATTGCATGTGATGATTAGCCCCATGTTTGTGAAAGCAAGCTTCTTGATAGTCCTCATGTAGCTTGCCTTTGAATTCTCTTTTTATAGATTAGCTACTGAAAACTTGGAGCATGTGATAGTTTCTCCATATATCGAACAGAAACAAAGATAGAGATTTTAAATCAGCACCATATATCTGTAGCTTCTGTCAGTTTTATCGAGGGTTTAGCTGTTTACTTTGGGATAGGATAAAATGGTAGAAAAGAAAATATGTGGCTAACCCTAAGTTGTTTGCTGATTATTCATAGTTGACCTCAAGATTTTGGGACTAAGGTTTGATCATTGTTCTTGTTTGATGTTTACTTTTGGGATGAGTCTTGGTCATGTGTATCATAGTTTTATGTCTTTGGATATCAAAAGCTATCAGTCTCAATTGTTCTCAGTAGAAGTGATGTTCTACAAATTGTTTCTAGGAAAATCCACGTTGTAAAAATGGGAATACCAAACATATTGGTGATCACTGGCTGCTTTTAACAAAGGTTTAAGGAAGAGACAAATTGGAATATAATGAGGTATGAGGATGAGGAGAGCAGAAATTTACTTATTTTTCTTGCTTTTTAATAAGAAAAGAGGAAATATATATTAAGAGAGAGAGAGAGAGAGAGAGAGAGAGGTCAGTGTTCTAGTTTTGACTGTTTTTGGTTTTGTAAATTAATCACCTAATATATTAAGTGGTTAAAAAATTAACAAGAGGTCCCCCAACTTCTCTTTTAATTAAAGAAAGAAGGGTGGGGGGTTGGGGTGTCAAAATTGGGTTTCATAATAAGCATAATAAACATAAAAGAGTTTGGTGTCAGAATTGTGCTTCAAATTAAGCTTTCTTTCTTTAATCTTAACATAAAGCTTTGCTTTTACAATTGTTGGCAGCATACTGAGTTTTTTTATATGTATCTTTATTCCCTGTGGTTGATTGTCATACTTATTGCTTATGCAAGAAATTAGGCAATAAATTGAGACCCTTGCCAATTTATCTTGAACATGTGGTTATATTACTCTTGACTCCCTAAATTTCATGCAGTATTGCTGCTGTTGCTATTGAGGAGGTTGATGAGCTGGGTCCTAGTCCCATGGATCATTCGGTGTTAAGGTTTCTAAAAGAACATCGATCGTCCACTATTCGGGAAGGTGAGGTAAAATTAAAACCGACCACCTGCTGAATTCCTATATTCTCTTCCTACCCTTTTACATTATGTTGATTTTTTTTTTTTTTTCATTTCTAAAATTCTAAGTTTGTCAATGGTATTACTAGCTTTGAATGCATAGTCATTAGTATGCCATAGTGGTATTTGTAAAACGTTTTTATGCACTCATAGTTTTTAACTCAATATTTGCCGTGANAAATGTATCAAGTACATTGCATCCTTTTTTTTTTCTCCCTTTTTTTTTTTTTTTTTGGATGATATTTTAATTTTGGTGATAGCCGCTTTATTTTTGTTTTTTAGGAACAATAGCTACAATTGTATATACAAAGGTTATAGTGTAGAGCATCTCATCACCATAGTTCTATCATGTGCAGGATCCGGGGGCATTGAAATGCCTTGGCTGTAATGACGAGTTCCAAAAACAACGCCATACGGTGGATGATTGCGTCCTCGACATTGTCAAGAGAGTTGGATTAGAGGGGCTGCATAGGACCCCATCTAGAGAGATTGATCATAACTTGATAACAGCCTTTGTTAAGCGATGGCGGCCTGAAACCCACACCTTCCACCTGCCACATGGTGAGACGACGATCACATTACAAGATGTGAAGGTTCTTTTGGGGATTCCAATTGATGTGAGGCAGTTATTGGAACAACTGACTTGGAGTAGGCTCATGAATGTCAGAATATGCTTGGAATTGTTAATAATGGTGTGGTGCTTCAAGGACAAAGGATCTAGATTAAATACTGCTTCAAAAAGTTGACGAAGGGTTGCTCGATGATGCAGCAAAGGTTGTTGTGCATCAGTATGCATGGTGTTATATTTTAGCACTTCTAGGGGACACAATTTTCACCGACAAGTCTGGCGATAGGGTGCATACGATGCGGTTGCAGATGTTAGGGGACCTTCGCAATCCACCTCAGTATAGTTGGGGAGCGCTTGCCTTGCATGGTTGTACAGAGAGTTATGCAGGGCAATCGAAAGAGGTGCCAGTCGAATTGGTGGGGCCTTGATACTGGTTCAGTATTAGGCATGGGTTAGATTTCCTTTTTGTGCCCAAGGATGGACCTCCCACCAGATGATGCATATGGCCCACCGTTAGCACCTTCTCCATTGTCCATTAAGTAAGTCTCTTCCTTGACTGATTCACTCTATTGGAAATGGATTCATAATTTTGAATGACATGATACATTGTTAGACATAGAAAATAAAATTTTAACCTTGATATTCCTCAAATTTTGAAAATTAATAAGATTTTTATTTATTTTTATATATTGTTTTACAACCACTGAGGTCATATGTTTGCCACTTTCCACAACCACATGTTCTGACCAATATGTTTATTTCATGACTATGGTGTCCCCTTCCAAAGCTATAGATGTCGTATAGGGTAATTACTTGATATACCATGCAAATTATTAAATTCCCTTACTTGGTGTCCTGCAAATTTTTTCCGATTTGCATAATAGATTGACATGGCATATTTACTCCACACCTTGCCCTCAGAGAGATCATGAGTAATTTCTTTGTACCGATCATGGAAATACGCGACAAGTTTGCTCCAAGTGAACTCAACCATTGCAACAATGGGCAAGCCACGGGCACCTTTGAGTATTCCACTGAAGCACTTCGAGATACTGGTTGTCATAACCTTATAATGGTATCCACCATCATGTAGCTGGGTCCACATGTCTAGATTCTCTTTCATTAGATATGTGTATGGCATATATGGATCAGGTTCACTTTTCTATCGCTCGATTGTCAATTTCTTCCTAAGGGCATGAATCTCGGCTTCCTTGATAGATTGCATGTATAACTCAAATTTAGCTTCCTGAGTAGCATACCCTGCTTTTAAGGCCAACGACTTTAAAGTGGCATCCTGAAAATGCTTGTTGAAGTTGCTACCAACATGTTGAAGGCAATATCTGTGAAATACTAGTACTCATCCATCATCATCTCTGGGCCAGTCTACAATTGCATTTTGAATATCCTTATATTGGTTAGAAATTACGCAGATGTCCTTATCTGCTATCACATCCCCTAGTGAAATCCTGGGGCATTCTAAAAACCACTCCCAACTAGGCCTGACTCTTTGTTCATAATAGCAAAGGTGAGAGGAAAAACTTTGTTGTTGGCATCGGTGGCCATTGCAATCAACAACACCTCTCGATATTTACCATACAAATAGGTCCCATCAATACTGATCACTAGCTAACAATGTCTAAATCCATCAATGCATGGAGCGAAAGCTCAAAATACATGGCGCAATAAAGTATCACCAAACTCGCTCCTGGGTATGGTGTGATAGAAGTACCGGGTGCCTAAATCTTGATCCAAGTATGCCAACAACATCTTTCTCAACCTTTGGTAAGACTCTTCCCAACCCCCAAATATCTTTGCAATAACCTTTTCTTTCGCATCTCATATCTCATAGTAAGAAAGCTTATGATCACAATACTTCGCTTTAATGATGTCTTTAAGGTGATGAATTGTTGCGATGTGATTTTATTGCAACGTTGGAACAAATTCTGCTACAAGAAAATTAGAGTCCATCATTCTACCATCTTATGCTATGCCAAGGGGTATACAACTGTAAGGAACCCCATAAGATATGACCATCCATAATCCATTAAGTTTAGGCTTCATGACTGCCCCAACATACCACTTGCATGACCCATCCATACATTTCACAGACTATTTACTTTTGGTGAGCCTACTAGTCATAAAGTTTCTATTATGCTTTGCGGCATAAATTGTTAATGCATGCTTCACCACCTCTTTATTTGCAAAAATCAACCTTGTACTAAAATTCATGTCCACATTCCAAGAAGAAGCAAATTCTTGCTGAAGAACTTTAGGATCAACCATATTTTCCCAAGTAATTGCATAAAATGATGAGGTAGAAGGTTCATAAACAGGGGTCATATTTGTAACATGTTGAACTCCAATAGTAGCGTCTGCATCATCTTCATCACATTCAGCCATATCATCAACATGAGGATTGGGAGTAATTTCATGGTCATCAACACCCTTGTCAAAGTCGCCTTGCTCAATCCTCTCTTCGTGCTCATCTCTATCGTCAAGATCTTCACCATTAATCGCAGCATGATCAACACAGTCTTCATCTTCATCTTCAACTACTGGAAGTGTAGAGGGTTCACCTTGATGTGCACAAAATTGATCTTCATATCTATTGCTAGCTTCGCTGTCAATTGTTGTTGGTGTCTCTTGAAAAGGGGGTGTATAGCCTCCCAATGTGGTGCATCGATCATCTGGGACTGCAAACTATAGAGATGTAGTTGTTTGTAGAATTTCCTCTACGCCAACTTCTGTACGCGACTCCAAAGTGATGTACAACTAAAAATTTTCTACTTGGGACATGTTTTGCATCCTGTTAAACATGATCCTCACATGTTTGTCTTCTGTTATCACCATATACCTGTAATTAATGCATTGATTGAGGACTTCATGTGGAGAATGGAAAGTAATATGTATGTCATGCAAAGCAGGATTCACTTGCAGCTCTTCCATAATTTTTTATCTTCAAATCATTTAGGGTTTTGGCTTATGATATATCATCATATAATAGCACTGGATACCCGGACCTTGCAATGGGAATCCGTCATAAGGGTTGGCATTGCTAAGGGGTATCCCGTAATATATATTTATATGAATCATTGTCAACCTATTGATCATCAAGTGTAATTATGTTAGTGACAAATTTATAACTCTCAATCAGCATCAATCACAAAACTTTGCATATGAAATGCCAACAATACTAACCTTAAACAAAATTGCATATACTCACCTCAGATCAAATGCAAAAATAGTCATTACCTATTTCATATTCTTTTAAAATTCTAAATCATTCTAGGGGCATGACTTTCAAAACCCATTCAAATGAGTTATGATGAACAAAAATATTATACCAACCCACTCATTATCCATTTCATCTCTGTTACAAATCTTAAACAAATATATCTTGAAATAATTTATGCTAAAAAGACTACAAATACTATCTTAGGTATCAAACTCATAATCCATTTCATACCCATAATTAAAACCTAAGAGTACTAAATATTCCTAAGAATTGATCACAATATTTAGAAATAAATATTCCCAATAATTAATCACAATATTAATTTTTTTTAAAACCTAGCATATTATTAATCACAATATTTACACTAAAAAAAAAAAAACAAATATTCCCAATATGTTGTAATAACATAATTAATCACAATATTTGGTACTAAATATTCCCCCAATACAAAATATTCCCAATAATTAATCACAATATTAAATTTTTTTAAAAAAAAAAAAAACCTAGCAAATAATTAATCACAATATTTACACTAAAAAAAAACCCAATATGTTGTAATAACATTAATCACAATATTTCTACTAAATATTCCCAATCATTAATCATAATTTTTTTTTTTTAAACCTAGCAAATAATCACAATATGTAAACTAACAAAAAAAATAAACAAATATTCCCAATATTGTAATAACATTACACAACAAATATATAACATAACTGAAGTACAAATTTATATAAAACATTACCTGTTAGAGAGTGTTGTGAGAGTGGATTAATTTTGTTGAGGTGAGTGTTGTGTGAGAGGGTGTGAAAGCTGAGGAGAGCTGCGATCATCAAGTGGAGAACTTCAAGTTGTGAGAGCTGTTGAAGAGAGTGTGACTGAGTAAGATAGGTAAGGGGGAAAAGGAGACCGCTGGGACCCACATGCTACATGTGGAGGGGCTGGTGACCATTCATGAAAATCGAGTTCTTTAGATTTAATTTCCATTACATAGAAATTGAGTCTAAAGGGCTTGAGTTCAGTATGTACATGGCCGAAAAGCATGAAAAAGGCACCAGTGGGATCCACATATAAATCGAGTTTGTTAGGCTTAGTTTCCATGCGAGCAAACTCGAGTCCAAAAGACTCAATTTCAATGAACTAGAAACCGAGTCTAATGGACTCAATTTGCATGCCGACGTGGACGGTTTGTCCACCTCAGCTGCTACTACAATGGGAAAATCAAGTGATTTATACTCGATTTATAACCCCAAAATCGAGACTCGCACTCTCGAGTTGTTAGTTAGCAAAATAGTTTCAAATGTGGGACAAAATTGCTAAATGCCCTTTTTGGGCAAACTAAGCAGCGTTTTGTCTTATTTTTCAAACTAATTAGGGCAATGTCCCTCTTTTGAAACTTGATTTTCTCAAAATCGAGTTATAAAAATTAAAAATTAAAAAATAAAAAATATTGAGCCCTATAGTGGCGTTTTTAAGGACTTACAGTGACGTTTTCAGGACCTATAGTGACGTTTTGTAACTCGACTTCCATTAAATCGAGTTATAGGCAATTTTTTTAATTTTTTTTACCTATAACTCGATTTTATATAAATTGAGTTACAAAACGCCACTATAGGTCCTGAAAACGTCACTATAGGTTCCTTAAAAACGCTGCTATAGGGCCTAAATCGATTTTGAGAAACTCGATTTTCAAAAGAGAGGCATTTCCCTAATTAATTTGAGAAAGGGGGCAAAATGCTGGATTTTTTTTTTGAAAGGGGCATTTGCCCATTTTCTCCTTCAAATGTGTGCTAACTAACAAAATTGTTTGGCTTTTACTGTTATTTTCAAAAAAAATTAAAAAACCCCTCTTTCATTCAGCCCTCAATCCTCACTTCCTCTCTTAGATCTCTCTCTCTTGTTTAAAGCTAGCCACCGAAGCTGGGTTGGAGATTGGAGTGGTCACGGCATGGCGATCAGCGTGGTGAGATCGGCGTGGCGAGATTGGCGACCGAGTCCTACTACAACCCCTTGTTGGAGGACTTCATTTTTCGTCCTTTTGATATTTTCGTGCCCCACCATGTTGGTCCGACCATTCAGTCCCTCTTGAACAACTTGTATGTCAACCCACCCTCCATTTCTGTTACTTTCTATTCTGGTTGCTAAAGACAAAGAGAACCATGTATTGTCTTTTTTATTTTATTTGTAATATTTGTATAAAAGAACTGATCATGTGAGTTTGAAATCAAAAAAGAAAAAGCTGATTGAATTAATGGGCCTATTCTATTTTCTAGGATGATCAAACAGAATAACACACCCTTATGAATTTCTCAGCAACCAAGTAGAGTACTAGTGATTGCACTACGTGTGATAAATTATTTGGATTTGGATTTGGGTTGAATTTGGATTGCTGTGTTTTTGGTGGGTATTTGATTGGTTTTGTTAATTTTAATTCAAGTTTTTGGTTTCGGTGGGATTTTGGTGGGCAGTGGGCAGTGGTGGTGGCATGGTGGTGGCGTGGTGGTAGTAATTGGGTTGTGAGTTTTATGTGTGGTAGTGATTAGTGGTTAAAGAGAGAGATGGGGAAGGAGAGAGAGAGATTGAATTGTATTATTTTGTAGGGTACTAAAAATTATTTTAATGAGTGGAATAATAAAATAGAATACGGGATAATGGATGTGTTGTAAAATTATATGGTATGAATGATAAAGTAGCTTTTAAGATGGTAAAATAAAATTTATTTTAAAAGCCGGATGTAAATGCTGAGGTAATATAATAAAATATGGAATCCAAGAAAAACGTGCCATAGGAGCTCAGTGTAGTGGTTAGCCTTTCAGTTTAGACTTCTTTTTTTTTTTTTTTTGAACAATTTTAGACTTCTTGAAAGAATAGGATCCCATTCCCAGATTCCACCCCACGCCTCGACAGAATTGTAATTTTCATTTTTAAAACGGCAAGAGAGTATGAACCGCAAATATAACAATTGTCCCTAGTATTACTGGCCTCAAATATACAATGTTACAACAATTTTTTTTTCATAATTTGTTGGATGGTAAATTGTGTCATTACTTTTATATAGACTGACTCACAAATCGCAATTATTTATGTCATTTTAAGGGTTTCAAAAAAAATTATATTTCTGTATTCTTATGTTTGTATTTGGCTTTTTTTAAAGATTTTTTTTATTTATTTATGTATAGTTTTTTAAAATTTTAAATTTTTTATAGTATAAAAATATTTTTATCCACTTTCAACAAACTTATCGCTAACTGGAATGCATGGTAAAAACTACATAATGAGTTTTGAAGAAAATATCAATTTATTTGAACTCTATGCATAGTAAATGCATAAAATACTTCTAAATAGGAGATGATATTAATAATATACTATATATTGCATGCCAATTTAAGAGTCTCCTATGTCAAAACAGATATTAAAATAAAATAAAATTTAATACAATATGCTAAGGGTCTTGCAATTGAATTGACACATTTCTATGCATAAAATGTTTGGAAAATTAAGGAAAAATGTTCAAGCAAAAATCCTCTAAAAAAGAGCCGCATTGAGAGGGAAAATCTTAATTGCTAAAACAAAACACCCCTCACAAAAAATCCACCCACTAAATACGAAATTTTCAGTAAAATCTAACATTCTTATTCAGACAAAATCAACACGCTTAAGCTGTTTCTTTAATGCATTCCATTTTCACCCAAAAAATAAATAAATAAATAACAAAATAACTAATTGTAGATTTAATTTTGTTCTGGAACTCTTCACCGCAACCAAATACAACCCCGCACTACATCTGCCTAAGCAGGTCTTCTTTTGTTCTTCTTCTTCTTCACTTTAAAATGGAGTAACTTCCTATAAACCAAAAAAATAAAATAAAAAAATGTCTTTTGTTGAGTCAAAGATTTGAAAAAGAAAGAAAGAAAAGAAAAAGGAATTTACTGAGAGTGCAACTCATTGAAATGCTGGTCCATCGCTGCTTTTGTAGGAAATGCATTTTGGCACTGGCAGTGATACTCGTATTTCTTGTGCTCGTTGAAGGTATGGATGCGCAAATATTCAGAAGATTCAAACATTATGTTGCAGTGAACGCATGTTGATTCACCTTCTAATACCCTAAACAAAAATAAATAAATAAATAAATAAAACAACATGTAAAATATATTATCAATGTCTTGGAAAAACGGAAATAGAGAGAACAAAAATAACCCACGAGTGACTTTCATAGTGCTCCTTCTTTGCGGCTTTAGTTGGAAAGGAGTTTCCACATTCACATGCAAACTTATACTTCCTATGCGTTCTTGATGAGTGAGTTTTCAATTTTTCGACACTCTCAAATTTCGAAGTACAATTAGTGCAGATAGAGTGGCCCTCAACTTCCATTCTCTTAGTCTTTTTGAGTCCTTCCTGTTTCTGCTTTCTTGGGAAAGGAAAAAACGAAAACGAAAATGAGTAACATTTAGAATTAGAGAGAAGGGAAACAAGTGCAATACAGATTTGGATCGGAAAGAAAAAAAGAACGTATTAGTTTGTAATCGGAAATTGACATACCTATCTTGAAATCTTGTTTTTTTCCCAACTCGCTGCTTTCTTTCTTTGTTTTGTGATGGATCCTCACCACGCTGTTTTCTGTTTCTCTTGCTATTACGAGTGTTAAGGGAAAAGAGAGAAAAGAAAAAGAAAATGGATATAAAATGAATAACAGTTAGAATAAGAGGGAAGGAAAACAAATACTGATATTAATTTAGAGTTGGAATTAGATTGGAATGGGAAGGAAAGAAAAAGAAAAAACACTTTATAATCGGAAAGTACCTTTCTTGAATTTTTTTTGTTTTGTTTTTTACTCTCTGCCTGAGCTATGTGATAATATCAACTTGTTGTTTGCCTTACTATTGAGTATTGAATGAATGAAGGATGGGGGAAATAAAAAAAGAGAAGGAAATTAATAACTGTAAGAATGGGAGATTGGCTTGGCTAGGCTAAATGGTTAAGGAGACTAGGAGAGAGTATAAATAGCTAAGAGAAGGCACAAAGTTGAGAGAACAAGCCGTGGCCCTCAAAGTTTAAAAATTCATAGAGGTGACGTGGTGATTCAACCTCAAACCTCCTGCCCCATTAATGTCACAGATGACATGTCAACTGTAGTCCTCCTGTACTTGTTAATCGGCCTAAATTTGAATGAAAAAAAAATTACGGAAATTGTAACTAGTTTATGATTTTATACTTTTAGTTCAATAAATTTTTGACTCGCATCTAATTTAGACTCGATTTGGTCGGTCAAACACGTACCAAACCTAACTTGACCTATTAATTAAGTCCTTATTATAAAATTTTAAACATAATCTTTTATTAACTCATTTCAATTATGTATGTTTATATACTTAAGTTATATTAAATTTTTTATTTCTAAAAAAAAAGTAATATTAAATCTTCCATATCGTAAATGATATTCATCAGCTTCACTAGTTTTCAAATAAAAAAGATTTCAATGTAGGATCTACTACCAACATTTAAGAAGTTTATTTGTAAGTTCATTATATGTATTCTTCGGAATTGTTTATTTGTTCTTGGAGATATATATTTTGAATAAGTATGGACTATTTTTTTTCTTTTGATTTTTTTTACTTCATTTTCTTATGTACATCCTTTCAAAAATTTCAATTTTTTCAAGTACAATTATAATCTTACCAACTTTCAACAAATAGACAAATAAATAAGAGAGTTTTCAGCAAAAATCTAATCCAAAAACATAGTAAATTTAAATGTGATTTAAATTTATTTCACGTTTCTTGTATAAGTGTTTTATTTCCTTCTTTTGAGTAATTATTAGATTAGTAAACCATTGAAATTAATTTCTGGAATATAAACATAAAGATTTATATATATTTAACTTTTATCTTTGATTGTTTCTTTATTTGTATTAACAAAAGTAAATAAAAAATAAAATAAAAAAACAGTGAGAAAGTATGTTAAAGTGTTAGGTTTTAAAAGTTTAAAATAATTGGCAAATCATGAACACGAAACTTGTCTAGATATAGATCCTAGAGTCTATAGGTATTATTAGATAATACTCAAGGTGACACAAGTCAAGATTCAATAATATACAAGCTACAGAAAGAAGAATTTGAAATCTACCTGATTCGATAGATCGAAAGACAAGCTCGATCGATCAAAACACGTATCTAAAGAATTCTATTTCAACCCAAACATTAATTAAACGTATTGGGTTTTAAGTAAAACACTACTAGTATATAAAGGAAACCCTAATCACGTTTTTATAATGCTTTTTAGAGAGAGAAGAGTGTGCCTCCTTTGTATCTAGGGTTTTGTACCCAAAAAGCTCTCTCATGCCTTCTATCAATGTTATTCCTTGAAGAAACTCAAGATCCAGTGTTGTAGAAGTTGCTGCCTTATCTAGTCATCAAAGGTTCTGATGATCTAAACCATTAAGGGTGGTCTTGGAGTCATAAACATGAGAGTTTGTATTTTTTATCACAAGTGTGGGTGCTTGTGTTACAAAGGCCTAATAGCGAAAGAGTTCGTAGATTCGGAGCTTGCACGTGGTCGTGTCAATAAATTCTACATGTGGTTGCAATAGGATGTTAGTCGTCTAAGTCTTATTGTAAACTTCGATTCTTTATAGTGGATTTGCTTTTTACCTTGAGGATAGTTAGTTTTTCTAGGTCATCATATCATTTTGTTATTATTTTTTCGCTGCTTTGCATAATATGATTGTTTTGTTTTAACATAAATTTGAATAATTTATCTAGGTAATCACTTAACTAAATAACTAAGTTAAACAACTTGTGTTAAGGGGTCTAAAAACTAACATAAATGATTTTTTTTTTTTTTTTTGGACATGTGTATAAAATACGAATCATTTTGGGTTGACCCGACAAGGTGGAGTAAAGGTTATAGGAATAGTAACCCATTTTAGTCCAATAAGTATTTGATCATAACTTGTTTGATCACCCGACATTAATTGCTACATTAATTATGACAATATCATGGTTTCACCTTCAATCAAACTCTGCTCTTATACTCAAAACCTTAAACCTCTTTTTTTTTTCTTTTTTTCTTTTTTGAAAGTTTAAACCTCATTTTTGGGTTTTTGAATAATTTGGTTCCTAAAACATTGAAACTACCATGTATGGACAAGAAACCAACAAAATTTTCAATTTGGTTCCTATGCATGTTTTGATCAGGTAGAATGTATATTCTATAATTTTTCATGGAGACTTACCACCTTTAATCAATGTTGTTCCTATGAACACAAATTAATAAATAAAATGAAGCTCATAATCTACAAAATTTTACTTATAATAACAATATTTTCACAAAGTTGTATTTCATCTCAAAATAGAGAAGAAAAAATTAGCAAGTTTTACTTCGTTGGTATTTCAACATATCTTAGAACATAAAATATTATTGTTATTGTTATCTATGGGATTGATATGACCAAGTTGAGGCGCAAACTACATTGATCTTTTGAAATTATCTGCATCATGTGTAGGATATTTTATCAACCAAGGCAACAAAAATTTTAGGCATATTGTCTCCAAGATACTGTAAGTCAGTCACAGTAGAGTTATTTACTAATTGCAAACAATTTTGGAACTAAACAAATAGTCAATTTTACAAGAACTAAATGTAAACCTTTCGACCTAAAAAATATAAAAAGAAGAAGAGAAAAAAGAGAAGGAAAACTAACTCATAAACCCAAAACCCCAATGCACCAAATTACTTTCTCACACTCACAACAAACAAAGTCTCAACACAATCAGAGGTAACCTTTCAACCCCAAAAAAAGATACCAATTTTTTCCTCGAAGAAACTCACTCATGTTTTTCTTGGTGTCTTTCTTTTCTTCAATGTGGAGGAACGTCTATAGGCAAAAATTACCAAATTCTTTGGAAACAAGGCCTGTTTATAAGGCTTCATTAATATTCCTTGATGAATAAGGAATACCCAATTACTTTTTCAACAAGAAAACATTTTTTCCTTCCATATCAAGATGAATCATTGTCTTCCATACAAAGGAAAAAGCTACAAGTATATTATTCATGTAATTTAATTTACATAATAAAAAAAATAATAAAACATTACTACATCGCTGAAAAATCAAATAAAGAAGAATGATAAATTACACCAACTCTACTCAAATTAAACTAAGTTCATTATGAAGAATTTCCGCTCAACTAAAGTCACTGAAGTCTCACGTTTTGAAACAAGTAGGCTTTACAAAATAAAATTAATCAATAGGGATTGGGCGTTACCCAAATTGGTGCTGGCCAAACCTCATGCGAGTCACCTACATAAGCTGGCAGGGGTTCAATCTTATTGTCATCCAAGCAGAATACACCTTCATCAAAACCTCTTCCAGTGCCCTCCAAATCAAAATTGTCGTTGACATCCGTAAAATATATGCAATTTCCCTTGTATGTATCAGGGTAATCATGAGATGAAATGGCTAAAGATGAATTCAATCCCAAGAACAACACATCATCACCTAAACTTTGAACTTGATACCAATTTCGACAATTGGTATCAAGCCTGAAAATGTTAAAAGATGTTGTCTTCCTTATATATAACTCCCTAGGCTCATAAATGTAACCTCTTTTAAAACATTGTTGAACCATCATTATCCCGCTGGAAGACTCTACCAAATGCAAATCACCGAAAGGAGTTCTTGAAGGCTCAGGTGCAACTTCTGTTACTATTGGCTTTGGGTAAGATCCAATATCACAAACCATGAGTTGTCCATTACTTTTTAATGCATACAATTGGCCATCATGAAAAATGGCATCTTTGTATGGAGGAACCTTGTCATGTAGGACAGACCATTTCTTGTCTCCCCTCTTATAGTAGGCTAGACTCCCTAACTCACCATATATAGCCACTGCTACAAAATTACTGCAAGTAGGACTTGAAGATAAGACTACTTTTTGTAAAAGATCGTCTCGTACACCAGTTGAATCAACGGAATAATATTCCCCGGGGACACTTATTAAGCTTAATGACCAAAGAAGATATTCTTTTCCATGTTTATTAGCATGGTACTTTCTTACATCTGGGAACTTGGACCTTGGAGGAAGCTTAATTCTGGCCCTTGTTAATGGATTAACTAGATATATCGAACTACTCTTTTCAGCAATCACCACCCAACCATATGCTGATCCTTTAAATACCTTTTCACCGGACTCAGGCAACTCAAGTTTTTGAACCTTCTTTTCCAATGGCTCCATGAATCCACATGTTATTCCATGATTATGAGGAATTAACAACCAAGGAAGTCGGCTATTTTTGTGGTTAGGCATCTTTGAAAGCCTAGAACGCCATGAAGAACAAACACAGCGAAACCTAATTTTATCAATATATAGGTCGAGGTACTCTTCTTCAATGGTAATCAACAAATCCTTGGGAAGCGAAGACCACTGGCTAACGGTACCAGAAACCTGCAGAAAACTGGGCTTGCTTTGCCCATGTTTAAGGTACTCCGGATCCATTGTTGGACTTTCCGGAGGAGAAGAAGACATTATCACTAACGCAACTTTAAAACTCTCTTTCTTTGCTCTCTCGCGCTCTCTATCTCCAGGCCCTAGGGGTATATGACGAACTGTTAAAAATAAAAATAAAAACTCGGTCTCTCGTGCTTTAATATAGGGGTGGTTCTTGTGAAGTCGGTGGCTTGTTATCCTAATCCAAATTGTTTTGGAGTGGCCTATAAGACTTGATGTCCTATTTCAAGTGCAATTATAATTCCTAATTGTTTTAGGACTCTTAAACTGTTCCTAATCGGCTTAGATATCCAAGTCCAACTTGGAATCTGTTATTGTATTAATTAGCCAATATAGTGGTATCCTACAACAGCTCTGATACACAAGCAATGATCACCTAGCCGACTAACTCTATGTATAAATAGGACATAGGTGTTGCGGCAATTATATAGAAGAAAATAGAGAGTGAAAAAGTGAGATTGGCTGGTGCGTATTATTGGGAGAGTTTTCTAGTTTTGGGTGTATTGGGGATATTGGGGATTGGGTGTGTGTGAGAATATTTATACACCAACTTTTATATTTTCATATTTTGGTTAGTGGAATTTCTTCGTCGTTGCCTGTGGATGAAAGCCAAAAGTCGAACCACGTAAATCTTTGGTGTTCTTTTTTTTTTGTGTGTGTTTGTTTATTTTCAGATTTTAGGTTTGCTTCGTTCCTATTGTTTATTTCTTGGAGATCTTTCTATAGTCATAATATTTTCACAATCAATATTGAAGTGGGAGTGCTATCCGGAGGCGCTTTCCAACAACAGCTCTAAATTCCTATTTCGAGTCAAACTTTTTTTTGGTTTTTGGGAACACGTCCTTAATTCGAGTCGAACTTGGAATTATAGTATCTCGTTTTTTAAGGAAATTATATAGTATTTAAAGATATTTGCATAACATTTTTACAATAAATTTTAAGTCACTTGTTGTTACTTGTAGGTGAAGAGTAATTTTAGTGGTTGATTTAAATTAAAATCAGTAATAACTTACTACTAAAATTTGTTGTAAAAGTGTTGTGAAAATATTGTGTATTTTAACCCTTCTTATTTTTTTAATCATAATAACAAATTTAATACAATATCAATAATCTTTGAAAAAAAAAAATCTTATTAACATAATTTTTTTAATGGGTCTATAATTTCACATCTCATAAAATTAATGCAATGCCAGGTATGTGATTAAGCAGAAGGAGTATTAAAAGATATTGGCAATTTATAAGACAATCCTTATATATGTTTAAACAAGTCATATAACTAATTAAACAGTCATGGAGCTAAAACACATAACCATATGGATTGGGTCAAGACAATTCTAAACCATTTGGAAGTCAAACTTTTTCCTTATCTTATATATGTGTTGGGCTATCTAGAGCCTAGTTGTATTTGATTTAGATTACGATCCAACCCAGTATAAAAGTGCTACGGTTTTTAATGGGATTTGTTTTAGGCTTAGTCCCTAGAGTGGAAAATTTTAGCATGTTTTAAGCCCACTGTGAATCTTGTATACAGGATAGAAAAACTATTGTTTCAAATTAGGGTTTGGTGTGTGTTGTTTTTTAGAAAGAAAATAGTATTGCCACATCTTGTATTTTTTTTTCCCCCTCTAAATAGTAAAATTACTGCAACTTTGTGAACGTAAGAAAATTGTCAAACTACGTAAATATTGTCTTGTGTGATTATTTTCTTTAACACATTTTTTTTTCTATTTTGCATTTCATAGATCTAAGAATTTCATGTATATTCCCTACAACACAAACCAATTTTCTCGTAAAGCTCCCAAATTGCATCAACAGATGCAATCTCTCCACACACAAAAAAATAAAAATAAAAATAGACGCAATCTCGTCAGCCTTAGAACATGCCACATCACATGACATATTCGTTGACGGGCCACATGATCAAATGTCTCATCAATATCCTACTTTTGACCTAAGGCTGTAAATGAACCAAGTTAATCATGAACAACTCGAGCTTAGCTCGTTGAAAAGCTTGTTCATGTTTGTTTGTTTATAAATTAGACAAGCTAAGCCAAGCCCAAGCAAAAAAATTTGTTCATGAACAAGTTCGTGAGCTATTAGACTTGATACAACACAATTCAAGCATAGACTCATTTATAAGTTTATATGTGTTAACTAAATATACTCATTACACATTTCTTAATAATGACATGACCAACATGGGACCACTACCCATTACTTAATATTTTCCTTCCATCTAAATTGACCAAGAATCATTTTAGACTATAGTTACATTTAAAATAAATTAATTAATTAAGCTGGCCACATATAATCTTTCCCTATCAACCATCTAAAGTAAAGTTATGAAACATATTAGTATTTTCTTATTCATAATAGTTACAAACAAGTATTTTTCTAGTTCTTCACCTTCTAACGTGAATGTAAAAATTGTATTTTGAATAATTGTTGAAACTGTAGATAGGGAATGATGAATGAATGAATTTAATTATGTAAAATTTTAATTTGAATAATGGCTAATCATAAGTAGGGCTAGACGCATGATAATTAAAGTCTACTTTTTTTTTTCTTAATTTTAGAGATTTAAGCATTTGATAATGTAATTTTTTTTTTAAATCTCAAGCTTAAGAGCTTGACCTGAGCTCAAGTTTGAGCTTGATATTAAGCTTGAGCTTGACTTGACTAATTAATCAAGTCAAGCCAAGCCAAGCTCAATCTTTTTAGCTTTCCCACGAGCTCAAGCTCAAACACCATTCCTAGGCTTGTCACAAGCTCAAGCCAAGCTTAAGTTTTTGACTTTTTCTAACGAGCCAAGCTTGAACATGCATTACTCAACAAAGCTTGGCATGTTTACAGCCCTGATTCCATTATTTTGCTCGGACATGGCATTTTCCCTATTCCATTTTTCCCCCTTAGATTCTGATTTCAGGTTCTATTTGCTCGTTTAAACCCCTAAATAACTCAAATTGATCCATTTGGACCCTATATATGCAAAAGTCGCTAACTTACTCACATGTGCTTTATCACAATATTAATGGTCTAAGTCGCCAATTTTTTTTGTTTGTTTTTAGACCCCTTAAAACACAATTGGATAATCCTAGTTAACAAGCCAAGTTATTACTTAGTCCAAATTCCAAATCTATGTTAACACAATCATATAATCATATCAATGCAAAGTGCGGAATATAAAGAACATAAAGATATGATCACCCAAGAAAACCAAACCAGTAAAAAAATGGGGAGGATTTAACCTAGTTATCTTCAAGGTAAACCTGAATCCACTATGAAATAATCGAAGTTTTACAATAGCGACTTAGACCATTAACATCCTATTGCTACCCACCAGTAGAAAACTTACTGACATGACCACGTGCAAGTTTCGAGACCATGGACTCTTTCTTTCTTGGATTCTCCAACAAGTACAAGCACACCCGCTTGTATATCTTTAAGCTCTTTAGTGCAGCAACTGAATGATCATCAAGCTCTCAATGAAATTTCCTTCTTGATAATCCTAAGCATGTATGAAGGCAACCACCTCTCAAATCTCACAAGAAATTCACACACACAGCAAATAGAGCAACCTTAGAGAGTTTTTGGGTACAAAACCCTAGATCTATAAAAGAGGCACAAGATGCACTCTAATCTCTCTAAAAAGCTTATAAAAACATTTTAGGGTTTCCTTTATATATAGGAGTGTTTTACTTAAACCCCAATACGTTTAAGTAGAGTTTGGACTGAATTGGAATTCTGTAGAAAAATAAATCTACACATGGTTCGATCGATCGAGTCTAATTTTCGATCAATCGAGTCTTGCAGATTTAGTCCAATAAATTCTGCAATCACTCGATTTCAATTTTACAAATAAACAAACTTTGAGCAAGCTTAAACCTAGACTAAAGGTTTTGATCATGGTTTGCCAACTTAATACACATTGAAGTTCTAATACATTAGTTCCTAAAGTCTTAGAACCTAACATTTTTTTTTTCAGGCCATTAATGTAGCCATTCTTTAACCTTTGTTAGGCCATAACGGCTCTTCCTTGGTCATTGATGCAACCATTATCAAGTCTTTGCAGCTTTCTTCCAGCATTCCTTTGAAGTCATCATCTCAATTTGCATAAATCTTCCTCCACATCCAACCAATTTGGTCACTTTCAAGAACATTTTCAAGGAATCATTCAAGGTTTCTTCGAGGTATCTTCACAAGCTTTATTCGTAACTTAATACTTCATCAAACTTCTATCTTAAGTTTGAGGGGATGTTAAATAATAATAAATTGATTTGATATGTAATGGGCCTAATGGCATAAGAAACCCAAATGTAGTGTAAAGCACATGCACACATAACCTAACTCCAATAGCTTCTACAAGTACTCTCTATCTTATACTTCATCGTATATGAAAGATATAGCCGTGCATTATTTCAAACAAAACTCCATAATATGACCCCAAAAAAAAAATGAAAACATTGATTGGTCCTCTGTACAGATTACAGAGCCCATAACGTGCAATATTGGCATTATATATGTAAACAATTTTTTTTCCCTCAGCTACATTAACTTCAAATTTCATCAATTGGATTTTGGTAGCATCGTACTCCAAAAACATAGGATTAATAGATGTATCTTCTTCTGAACTTAACCAAACTCTTGCAATTATATAAAACAGAGTTTACAAAGCCGGATGGAATCCAAAATCTAGACGAATGGTTGATAGGATGAGCTACACGCTCAAGACAAGAGCCATAAAGACTATCAGCAGGTTTTCTGCAAATAATATTTGATTATTCCAATACTACCTAACAAAGAAGCTATTCCACTAAGAAGAAGAATGTTCTTAATACCAAGGGATCTAGTAATGCTTGATATATAGCCTTCACATTCAATACCCTTAATGCCTTGTTCCATATCCTTTGTGGGTGAAACCACAAACCTATATTGAGCCCATATGTTATCATAGAAGGAAATCTGTAAAGAAGAGATCGAACAATCTTGCCTAATTTGTTCTGATCCTTGTTGAAGCAACATTCATGGACATTGGAATTGAACTCTCAGGTAAAATTTACAGCCACCAATACTTCCAGTAGGCAAATGAGATGTACCATTTAAATATGTGGAAACTATAATGCTTTATTTATATGCAATATTAATTTTATCGGGGTTTCTTGTCAAACACGTAATTCATAGTGAGCAATACTTTGTATATGCCACTTCATTTTACATGGTTGATGATTGATTTTTCATTGCTGATGAGAGTGAAGCTACAGCCTCTCCAACTGTCAAGTAAAGGCTATCCGGTCTCATGAAATCCTGAGCTTCATCTGCTTTCAGGAGTTTTTCCATTACCTCACCAAGGGGATTCACCAATACAAGCTGTGAAGCCAATTAATAACAATTGAACTATGAGACTATCAGCAACAAAAAGGATATAAAAGAACTATATAAGAGATTTTATGCACTTGCCTCAACCCCTTTCTTTTCCATTGCTTTTCTCAAATCCTTGAAGAGAGAGACTCCACTTGTGTCTATAGCACTCACAGCTGATAGTATAAAGATTATGTGTGTTATAGTTTGTAAATTGCATTTGGCTTTGTTCAATAGGCTTGAACAAAAAATGATAAATTGTTGCTCCAGAATGACAATATCCACCATTAGTAGAAAGTGCTTATCGACTGAAGTGCAACATCAATTTGAAAACATAATTCTAAAATTGAACTCATTCTAAAATTAACTTTACCTGACATTTCCAAAATCACAAATTGGAGGCTTGACTATTTTTTACTATCTTCTTCTGCTTCATATTCTTCAATCCATCTCAAAATCCTTCGTTGTATAACAAAAAGGATTTTATCAAAATTCACTACAAGGAAAATGCCTATTAGCGACCAAGAATTTTTGACGGACCCAAAAATCCCTCTCAAAAAATCTTATTTGTGACGGCAAAATAAAGTCCTTGCAAATACTTGGTAAAATATGAAATATTTGAAAGCAACAAAAAAAACTATTGCAATTATGTGTTATAGCCGTCACAAATACTAATATTTTGGAGAGAAATTTTCCCTCCATATTATTTGCGAGGGACAATTAAAAATTTCTCACAAAAAGTGTATTATTTGTGACGATTAAAAAAAACCGTTACTAATGCTAAATTATTTGCGAGGGCCAGGATCGACCTTCAAAAATAATCATTAAAGTGTCAAAATTTTTGGAGGGAAATGTTCCCCCCCAAATTATTTCCGAGGGACAATAATAATCCCTTGCAAAAAGTTTTTTTTGTGTGGTTTAAAAATATGCCCTTACTATGAGAGACCGCACCCCCGACCCGTTTTTAGGTGTTGTTGGGCCAAACCCACGTGAATGGGTGGAGTCGTTTTATTGCTTCTCAAAATGGAGATTTGACTAGTTACATTTTCCCCTTTAGATTAAGGGTTTTATACTGAAGTCGCTACTTATTTAATTATTGTGATAAATAAGAAAACCAAAATTGAAAAATTCTTCATTTTATTAATTTGAAATTGAATTTACATTGGTCATAGGAAATTACATGGCTTTGATCCTAGATACAATCTAAGATAAAGTACATAGCTTTGTTTCCTAGTTACAATCTAAAAAATGAAAATTACATGGATAAGGACTTGATCTATTAACCATTAATCTAAGTTCGGAGGCTATGTTACAAGGTGGGAAGGTGTTAGGCACCCACCTTGCCTGGTGAAATCGGTCTTCTAGACTATGATGGCCAACATTCATATCACATCATCCAATATGTTATCAATCAATTTGCATGTTGAATTTGAAGTGTGTGCATGTGATAAACCCTAATTAAATTTATTAAGCATTTCATTTGGATTAAAAAATAAATTCTAGTGAATGTGTGTGGATGATAATATCCTAGATTCAAGGATTTGCAAGAATTATTAAATAAACATATTTTTCATGTTTTTGATGTTAATTTAAGATCAAAACTAGTGTTATGTATGAACATGTGATGAACAACCAAGAACATGTGAAGAACATATTAGAACAACTAAGAACATTCAAACATATTCAAGGAATTTAAATGATCATTATCATGCTTTAATCTTAAACCCTCATCATGGCAACATGAAAAACAATTAGGGAAAAAGATTATACCTTCATGCAAAATCTATATGGTAGAGGAGGAGACTCTTGAGGGAGGTCCTAGGGTGGAGGAAAAAGAAGAGTTAGGAGAGGAAGAGTGAGTCTCACTCAATACCTTGAGTCTCAAGAAAACCAAGATATGACAAAACTACTCAACTTCACTAAAACTCAAGAGAGGGGAAGAGATGGGGTTTTTGTGTGTTTTGGAATGAAGGAGAAAGAGGGTTTATATAGCAGTAGTGGAGGAAATATGAATGGAAGGTCATTTAATGAGGGTTGACAAAGAATCATTAACGTAGACCTCATTTTAGCCTTGGAAAAAATCTGGTGTATTAAATGGAGAGATTGGTGGGAGTGGGGAGCAAGCCAAATTTCGGTTTTCCTGTAACTGCTATAACAGCCTATAGAGCCAACTTCAAAAAATCAAATCTGACTCAATTCTAATCGGAATTGTCTCATTCTTGTACTCAAATTGAAGCCCTGGATGTCTAGTTTCTGGGAAAATTAATCTCATTCACAAATTCAAAATATTCTGAGAGATATCGATGAAATGGTGAGCAGAGGTCATTTGTTAGAAAATGGTTTCAGCACAATTAACATTAATAGGTCCCAAATTAGCTCCCAAATGGCTCCAATCACTCCAATTTCAAACTTAATTGGTTCCAAATTTACTCTAATTAAAATATAATTGCACAAATTACTCATTGAATAATTAATGTTTAACTATCTAATTAATTAAGTGTATGCAACCTCACCATAAAATATAGTCCTAACCAATCAAATTATGACACATCATTGATCTCCAATTGATTACACTTATAATCAATTGAAATCAATTGTTCATAATCACATATAGTCGGACTCAATTTGTGATAGTACATCTCAGCCATTAAAACTTGATTTGATGATAACTTTCAATCTGGTGGTCCGATTAGAGCTTATGACTAGTTGATTTGATCATTACAACATCAAGATCATTTTTGTAAAATGAGATTAAAGATCTAATGGCCAAAATCAAGATGCATATTTTCGAGGTGAAAGTACCCTTTTACCCTCCATGTGAGATTAAATGCGGATTGCAAAATGGGGTGTTAACACTTACTAATACTAAATTATTTGCAAGGGCCACGATTGACCTTCGCAAAAAATCATTAAAATATTAATATTTTTTGCAGATAAAAGTTATTCTAAAATTCAAAGAAAAATAAAAAGAAACGCATAAACATATAGCACTTTGTATTCTTTAGATGAATCTTTTGTTTACAGTCTTAAAAAAAAAAAAAAAACATTTTATATACATCCTATATAAGAAAGGTCTGTCCCTATTTTCTAAACAATTGTGCCCATAAAAAAAGGTTCTCTCTCTCTCCCTCTCTCTCTCTCTCTCTCTCTCTCTCTCTAAATTTTTTAGTGGATTTTTTTACTTTTCTTGCATCTCTACTTTAGGTTGATAATTTTTTATATTCTTTAAAACTCTATTTTGGGTTAATGCGATTTAGGTTTTTTTTTTTAAATTGTTGTTGTTTTTATTTTTATTCTCTTTGATTGTTAAATGTTATCCTATTGCGCTCTAAAAAATTAAATATAGCATATAAAAATATAATATTATTCTATTACATAACATGATTTGGATAATTTGGTATTTATTCTGTTACATAGTATGATTTTTTATAGTGCTCAATTTAGATGTTAAAATATGAGACTTTACTAATATTTGTTTATTTTCTAATCCTTTGTGGTGGACAAAGTACTCTTAATAGTTGTATTAGAAGTACTTTATAATGTCATTCATTTAAAGAAAAGCAAAAGTTGGACAAACGAAAATAAACGAATAGGTGACAAATTTTAACTTTTGCAATTTTCTTTTTATTATTATTATTTTATAACAATGCCTGTATAGAAATTTAATTCTTAGATTTTGCTAATAATTGTTTATTTGATAATATGTTTTGGGTGGCCAAAATTATAATTTCTACAAAGAAAATAACCTTAATAGATTATCAAAAACAAAATTTTATCCTAATATTGGTTCAATTAATCATTGTTAAGTTTTATTAATTTTTTTTAATTTACGTTTTTTTGGTGTTTTGGATTGTTCCTATATTACATTTATGATTGTTCCTATAATAAATAAAAATATAATTATGAAATACATTACTACTTATTAGATTAGTTTAAATTGTAAAATATTTTTTAATAAAACTATCATAAAAATAATTAGCACGAGCAACGCGTGGGTTCACAGCTAGTTGTGGTAATTTTCGGAACACTATAAGGAATCTTAAGTGCGGAAATTTTGTAGAGTTCTCTGATGTGAGTTTTAAATGTGTAAGGCTTGTAGTGAGCTGAAAATCTATAGATTACTTGAAAAGCTTAATTAGGATGTCGATGTTGGTAACATATTTGTCCAATCTCAATTGTTTGGCTTGAGATTTGCTTTAGGTTGTGCTAATATGTCTATTTTGTGGCTAGATATGCGAATCCTTGATATTTCTATTTTACAAGACCCAATAATGTTAACAATGCTAGTTACTTTTAAGAGTGCATAATTATTCATGTGTTAGCAACCATTATTGTCGTTAGTTATATAATATGATGCATTATAGGGTGTAGATAAAATGTCAGTTGATAAATTTTGGATGGGGTTGAAAATTTTCTTGAGTATGCATTTAAACATTCAATAAATAAAGACATGAAAATCAATTATTTGTATGTTGATTGTAGCAATAAGTATTGTTGGATTGAGGATAAGGTCTAATATCATCTTATACTAGAGTATCATCTTTTACTAGTGGATCATGTCTTTAACACAATCATATTGAAAATACATATTTATATTATATACTTTCATCATATTAATACTAACTAATAGTAGGTAGACGTGGCAAGGGCTTATCAAAAAAAAAAAGGCAAAGATGGCAAGGGAAGGTAAAAGTAAAGGCAGAATCATCATACCAAAAGCTACTCGAAAGATTACTATTCTTTTTTACCAAAAACTGAATGGAGCTTGGTCGACTTTTAGTGAATACCAAGATCTAAGCTCGAAAATCTATATGCTTGCTATAGAGCTCAACATTTTAAGCATAAGCAACCAGATGAGGAAGTGAAGAAAGAATTTGTAGAATTGGTGAAACGCTGTTATTCTGATTTGATGTTTCACATTAAAAATCCTATTTGTAAGAAGTACAAAGAGAAAGAAGACCGTTATAAGAATGGTCCTTCCTTCATTCCTACACTCTTTTGGAAAAAGATGGTGGATAAATGGATGGATGGAGATTAGGGTGTGAGTATAAATAAAATACATGTCATGAATTCTCTCTATCTCTCTTGCACTCTCTTTAACCATTATTTTGTTATTATTTTTATAAAAGCTAATATTCTAGTGTATGAATTATGTTTAATGTTTTGTTTTTTTTGTTTTTTTTAAGGATGGTACTAGTGGAGATGAAGATGACAACTCAATCAATAACACAAGGGAGGTTGAAAATAGCTTGGAGGGCAACTCAAAGGAAGAATAGTATAGATCTTGTCATAATTCTAGTTGTTTAAGTTTAAAACAAGGTTTAATTTCAGGATTTCTTTGTATATTCTATATTTTAAAGTTTGAACTTATATGAATTTTTATCTTTCAACTGATCAATTTTTAGTAATTATTGTACTATCGTAACATGATAGTTAAAAAAAATTATATAAAATAATTAAAAATAAATAAATAATAAAATATTTCAAAAATTATAGAAAATATTATCACTGATGACATAAAAATTTGGTCATAAATAATTTTATAGTGACGATAAAGTCCCTTGCAATTTATAGAATAGCAATGCCACTTAACCCCTTGCAAAAACATTTTAAGCGACAGCTTAATGTCATCACTATTATTCCTAACTAATTGCGAGAGGTTAAAAGCCCTCACAAATAAATTTTAGTGATGGCATTATTTGTCTCTAAAAGGTATGTCGTTAATTTGAAATTCGTGAATAGCTAATTGTGAGGATATAAAGGTCCTCTCAAATAGTTGTTAATGACGACTACTTCCCCTCGCTAAAAATAAATGGTCGACTTTTCTTGTCATTTGGTAATATTTTTGCGAAGGCGAATTTCTTCAGTAACAACAGTAAATTGCCCTCGTAAATTATCTACTTGCAAATGCATGGTCGCAAAATCTCTTTTAGCAATAAGAGCAAATACAACAGCCTTCAAGGGCCACATGCCCTCACTAATAGCCTTTTGCGACGATATTTGAATTTTTGTGAGGGCATTTTACCCTCGCTAGTAGACTCTTTTCTTGTAGTGCTCTCCATACTGAGAGAAACTTTGTTCATTTAAAAGTACAGGGACTAGTGAGTTATTTTAAAGTATAAGAACAAGTTTGAAACAATTAATCACCAACTATGCAATTTAAACTTTTTGTTTTTATCATTTATTAGTTCATTTAAAAGTACAAGTACTACCTATGCCAATGCTTTCAAAAGCATTGGTATAGGTCTTGAATGAATATAATTTAAAAGGCCTATACCAGCGCTTTTGAAAGCATTGACATAGGTAGTACCTATTCCAGCGCTCTTAAAAGTGCTGGTATATGTCTGCAATGAATATAATTAAAATGCGCTTTTGGAAGTGCTGGCATAGGCAATACCTATTCCAGCGTTCTCAAAAGCCCTGGTATAGGTCTTGAATGAATATAATTTAAAAGCCCTATACCAGCGCTTTCAAAAGTGCTGGTATAGGGCATATGCCCATACCTTATGCCAAACCCTATTTCAGGGGTTTTCAAAGCGCCGGGATAGGTCATTTTAAAAAAAAAAAATTAATTTTTTTATCACCTGTAATGTACCTACAATACATATTTTCCAATACCTATTTTATAGCAACTGTAATGAAGCACAATTCATATTTTCCAATAGCAAATACAATACCACATTAAACAAAGAAACTAAATATATTTAATTACACCATATCAATAACTACATCCCAAATGTCTAGAATGTTATACACAAAATAATACATCACAAGTGTCTAGAATGTTATGAGGCGCACCTACACTACGATTTCACCATTGCACATTGAGTTTCAAAAATGTAAGTCACAAAATAAACAATACTCCTAATAGAAAATACTCCACCTTTTCTCTCCATGCAAGCCACCCGCTTGCTCCCAAACAACAACCCACCATAACATACTATATGTATTTACTTAGACAAAATATGAGATATTGACAACAAATTGAACAACAATATGTCAACATTCACAAAACAAACAACACTCCCAATATAAAATACACCACCTTTTCTCTCCATGCAAGTCATCCGCTTGCTCCAAAACAACAACCCACCACAGCAGTAATGTAGACACATTATTTTACAATTTAAGGGAATTAAGAAGAAGATCTTACTCACCCTTTAGCAATCCTAGTGTTTGCCACGGAAAGAAGAAGGTAAACTTCAAACAAGCTGCCACTCCTGCAAAAACGAACTGACCATTACTCAGTAGTATAATAACTTAAATGGCGTAAATTAGGTCAATTCCTGTCCAAAACCATGTAACAAGTGAACCACGGTATAGGCTTGTTTTAGTTTTGATATACAATTGAAAATTAGCCTTGAAACTATTGGTAGTCGTATTTGATGCCATGATGTCGGAACTCTCTACACAAAAGGAAAATTTATTTGGGTACTACTATAATCCTTAGCTATAGTTATCTCTTTCTTTAACTGCATGATATTCCCATACAATTTTAAGTTCGTTTGTTCGTTGGAATTAAAGTAAAAAGAAAATCTGTTTGTTTATGGTTATATGTGTGTCTATATAGTATATATAGTAATCTATGTCCCTCCTTAAATTTTTTGTATTCCTATGCAAGATGATTCCTAGTCTTCATGAACAAGCTTATTTATAGAGTAATGACATTTTGATTAGTAATAGCTTTACTTAAGTAATCACAAAGCGTAACAGAAAATTACAATAGTAGTAAATGATAATAAACCAAAACACAAAACTACAAAGGAAGTAAATGATAATAAACCAAAACACAAAACTCAAACAATATGATCCATAAAAACAAAGAACTACAATAATTCTTTACATCAGAATGGTAAAGGTTGAGCACGAGAAAATAAATTCATAGCTATAAATAATTATAGATATAAACCCATTGAAAACTTTGTTGTTAAATAATTCGGTGACAAGAATTTACAAAAGGATGGGTGGAGGGAGAGCTTGGGGGTTCAAACACCATTAGGCATTAATTAAAGGGACTTATTATAAGATTTGTATATATATATATATATATTGGGGGTGTTAGTGACATTGACCGAAAAATCCTCATTATTTTACACCACAATTTCAGTGGGGGGTTAGAAATATAAGTCAATCATCAATTGGCCTAATCCAAAAGGTGTTTCAACTCACAAAAGTGAAATTTAATATCAACAATTATGATTTTATGTCTATCCAACAAAAATTGATAAAGTAGTAAAGGAAAAATTGATAAAAACAATTAACTTACAATTCATATCTAAAAAAATTAATGCAATTTGGTGCAACCACTTGACATATTCACTTAGTACAACCACAACTCTTAAGTCCAAATTTTATTATATAGTATATGATGATACGATGCTCTAACCTGTAATAATACTAAATTTTCCATTAATTTTAACCAGACACTAAAATTACCCAAAGGAACATAGAACAACCACACATACATCAAAAGACCAAATATTATGAAGTCCACAATAGTTCCAAAATCCTAACATGACAACAAATACATCAAAATGAAATCTTTGGTGATTAAACATCAACAATGGTAGGTGTAGTTTATTATATATCAAAGGTTCAAAAGTGATGAATCATACTTGGGATGATCATAACTAATAAACATTTTAGAGATAATTATACTTTGTCCACTGGTAATGTGAGACAATTACATATTACTTATCTATGGTTTGAAAATTAGTACCTTGGATACATGTGGTTCAATCCTCTAACTGCCATTACACATCACCCTTAAAAAAAGGGTAAAAATATATTTTCTCTTTCTCCCTTCTACATTTGTTTTTTTTTTTTCCCCCTTTCCATTGTTTTCACCATCTGGTCACACCCATTACCAATCTTTATGGAGTGGATATTAAAGATTCAAATTTAACATGTCTATCAAAATAATATTTTCTGATTCCTTTTTTTTTTTTTTCTCTTAGGTTAAAAAACTTTTATTTACTTTATATATATATATATATATATTTAGTGATTTTAGCAGATATGACTAGAATGGCTAAGAATTTTGAGATGAATGTTGTGAAGATGAGGATGAGAGCATATCTGGCAAAGCAATACTAGTAGTACAAGCCATGTTTATTAGAAAGTGCATGCATTTAGAAAACAGTCAAACCCCTCATTGCTCACAACCAAACCAAGCCCTTTCACAAAATTTCAAACACAAAGCAATCATGCATCTGATCAACATCGGAGTGCTCAAATCAATGTCTAATCTACTTATCTACATATTATTTTATTTTTCTTCTCACTATCATGCATTTGATCAACATCGAAGTGCTCAAATCAATGTCTAATCTACTTATCTACATAAATTCATAAGAAACCATGCAACCATAATAAATATTATCTCCAACTATCACAAAATCCAGATCCAAAGAGCTAGCCATTTTTTATTTGTGTTGCTTCATTTTTGTGGAGGTGTCTTTACATTTTAAAGATGTAAATGAAAATTGAACTGCTAAACTCACCATCATGTCTAGGAGCCGTGTTCATAATTAATGCATATACATGCATCATCACATATTAGTGCATATATTTTATGATGCAAAGTGTGGGCCTACGTGGGTTCAAATTGGAGCAAAATTGGCTTTCATTTGTAGAATGAATTTGACATCCAACACCAAGCAATGCAGGCAAAGACCAGGTGGAAATTTCTCTACAACCTGAAACCTACTAACCACCACATACAACAATGAATACATAAGTGGTCACTAGTCACTACATATATTCAAGCACCAATCTTGGTCTATTAAGATAAACTGTGGTCTATTTTCTTCTTTAAATAAACAAGTAAAAATTAGAAAGTGCCAAATAGTGGGGCATAGAAACTAAAGCAGCATACAATATTGCTTCTAACTCAAACTCAACACAACCCAATTATTATGGGTAAACCCCAACCCACCCAATTACCCAATTATCAAAATTACCAAAATGCTCTAAAGTATAAATGACCAAAATACTCTAAAATCTTCAAAAATGACCAAAATATCCCAAAACCTCAAAATTACCAAAATAACCACGAAACCTACAAAATATCCCCAAAACCCAAAAAACAACCAAAATACCTCTCAAAACCTAAAAATTACCAAAATACCCCTAAAACCCATAAAATGCCCAAAATACCCCAAAAATTGACCAAAATACCCTTGAAACCTTAAAAATGGCCAAAATAACCCCGAAGCATGAAAATTGACCAAAATAACCTAGAAACCTAAAAATGATCAAAATACCCCCGAAACCTTAAAAATGATCGAAGTACCCTCAAAACCTAGAAATTAACTGAAATACCCCCCCGAAACCTAAAAAATGACCAAAGTACCCCTAAAACCTATATATGACCAAAATAACCCCTAAACCTTAAAATGACCAAAATATCCTCGAAACATAAAAAATGACCAAAATACCCTGAAACCTATAAAATGATAAAAATGCCCCTTAAACCTATAAGTTGATAAAAATACACCCTAAACCTAAAAATTTACCAAAATCCCCCCTAAAACTTAAAAAAAAAAGACCAAAATACTCCTTAAACATAACAAATGACCAAAATACCCCCTAAACCCCTATTTTGGTAATTTTAGAGGCTTCGAGTGTATTTTGTTCATCGTATAGGATTAGTGGTATGTTGGTCATTTTAGATATTTTGAGGGGGTATTTTGGTCGTTTTATAGGTTTAGAGGTATTTTGGTCGCTATAGGTTTAGAGGTATTTTGATCGTTTTGGTCATTTTTTAGGTTTCGGGGGGTATTTCGAACATTTTTTGGATTTCAGAGGTATTTTGGTAATTTTTAGGTTTCGGGGGTATTTCGGTCATCTTTTAGGTTTCAGGGGTATTTTGGTCATTTTTTGGATTTCAATGGTATTTTGGTAATTTTCAGGTTTTTGAGGTATTTTAGTCATTTTTTGGATTTCAAGGGTATTTTGGTCATTTTTTGGGTTTTGGGGGTATTTTTGTAATTTTTAGGTGTTAGGACATATGTGTTTTCACTTGTTAAGAACATATGTCACTTATTTATGTAAATTGGCTAATCCTTTAACAAAACGCACTCTACTTGTAATTGGGTAGTTCTAGGTATTTTTAATACTTCAAGAAATAAGGTTTCAAGATCAAGTGTTGAAGTCATCAAGTCTGTCCAAGAAAAACAAGCTGAAGTGCAATTTCATTAAAGCTCGACACCTGCTCGATAGCTCCTCAACACCTGCTATCTGTCGAGATTTATAAAATCAGATTTTCTGACCTGATTTCTTGTTATCCGTGAATATGTTTTTGGGCCTTCTTTTCTCTAAACCCTAAACATATAAAAGGATTGTTTTAAGAGCAGTCAAACTATACACAAGTTGCACAAGTATTGAGCAAACTCTGTTCAAGCAATTTGTGATCAAAGATGAAGTTCTTGACCTAGTTCATCTTCTCTGAAGAAGTTGCTGTGTATTTGCACCAAAGGGGTTTGTGACCAAGCATCTTCCTGATCTTCATCGTGTAGGATGAACTAAAGAATTTTGCAGTCAACCTCTCCTTCTAAGTTGGTGTTTGAAGTCACGTACTGGGATCCGCGCATTGGTTAGTCACGTACTTGGGAGTCGTGCATCAAAAGGGGGAACTGTCACTACAAATCAAATCCAATTAGGTATTGGGGTAAGGTTTCAACTGTAGGTTGGTAAGGTACTTGGGATTCCTTTACTTGTAACTATTTGATTTGATAATAATGGAGTTTCGAGAGTGGTGACCTGAAAATCACCCGGTGGGATTTTTGCCGTAAGGGTTTTCCCCATTCGTAAAAAAATCACCGTGTTATTTAATTTCCGCTGCATATTTAGTTTATTGGTGATTTGTTTGTGCTTCCACGCGTTTGCATGATTAATTGATTAATTAATAACTTGGCTAATTAATTAATTTGTTTAATCACAATGGGTCATTCAGTTTGTGGCCTATCATTAGGTTTCGAGGGTATTTTGGTCATTTTTTGGGTTTTATGGGTATTTTGGTAATTTTTAGGTTTTGGGGGTATTTTAGTCATTTTTTTGTTTCAGGGGGTATTTCAGTCATTTTCTATGTTTCAGGGGTATTTTGGTAATTTTTAGGTTTCGAGAGATATTTTGGTCATTTTTTAGGTTTCAAGAGTATTTTGGTCATTTTGTAGGTTTTTGGGTTATTTTGGACTTTTTTTTTTTTTTGGGTATTTTGGTCATTTTCTAGGTTTAAGGGGTATTTTGGTAATTTTAATGGTTTTGGGGTATTTTAAAGTTGGTTGATTTATAGAAATGATACTTGGATCATAATTGGGTCTAATTGGATACCCATTTAAAACCCAATAAACATTAATGTTAATTGGGTTTAACTGGTTAATACCCATTTAACCCAATTAATAATTAGGTGGGTTTGGGTCTCATTTAAGTAGGTGAGTTTGGGTGGGCAAATGGATTTTGGTTGATTTTGTCACCCAGTAGTATTATTCAAGTAATCAAAGGTTTTCCACATTTTTCAGGCATGGAGGGTGCTTTTGTCATTTTCTAGCTTTTAGGAGGTATTCGTTCATTTTGATGTTTTGAGGGTATTTCGGTCATTTTTTATGTTTCGGGGGTGTATCAGTTCTTTTTTGGGTGTCATGCGTGTTTTGGACATTTTTTATCTTTCTAGGGGCATTTTGGTCATTTACCAAACTTATAGGGGTATTTTGGTCTTATTCAAGTAATCGAGGGTATTTTGGCCTTATTCAAGTAATCGAGGGTATTTTGGCTAGTTTTAGACACAAGGGGTACTCCGGTCATTTTCGATGTCTTAGGGGGTGCTTGGATCATTTTTGATGTTTTCGAGGTATTTCAGCCATTTATTAGGTTTTAGGGTATATCAATCTTTTTCTAGGTATCGAGGGTGTTTTTGCTCTTTTTCGATGTTTTGGGGTGTACTTTGGTCTTTTACTAGGTTTAAGGGAGTATTGGTCATTTGATAATTAATAAATCCCTCCACAAGCCCCTCCAAAAAAGAAAGAACCTCCTCCACCACACCAATCTTTCCTTTCTTTATCAGGAAAGCAAATGGTGAAGTGGAGACAAGTGAGGATCTCTGAGGGACATGTTGAAGAAGGATAAGGATGCTATGTCTGAAGACGTTTCTAGGACTTTTTTTTTTAAGTGTTAAGAAATTTCCATTTTTTCTTCCTGAAAGATTTTTTCTTTTGTCTTCACATAGCCATTATAAGTCCTTCTGAGTTTGCTATGAATCTTGTCAATCTCTGAAAGAAATTTCCACTAGTTACAAAGTTTTTCTAAGGCAATAAGCACATGCTGATAGATTTCTCCCAAGCAGGCTTGCTGCAGTGTTATTTTTTGGAGATTCATCATACGAAGAGTTTCGTCTCCCAATGGTTCTGGAAGGGAGTTGAGAAAGGTATGCTTGAAATTGACATCATCCATACCATTAAAAGAGTAGTATCTCCTTGACATTCTATCAAAATGTTTCTCCAAGTCTTTCCTTTCAAATGAATAGCATTTCATCAATAGAAATTCTTCTTGTGCTACTTCTGTGTAATGAGTCACCGAGCCAAGAAATTCATTATGGACAATTGTGAAAAAGTCTTCCAGTGTGTTGCATTGAGCTGCCTATCTTTGCTTGTATTCTCCTAGATTGATCCACCATTCTCTTAATCTTCCTGTAATCCTTGCAACAAATTTGGCAATAATCTAGGAAACAGTGGCATTTGGAGCTTGGAGTTCAGCTATGCACCACAAGTACATGTTAAAGAATTCATCATGCCATCAGGAAGGAGGAACATTATCAAGAGTGAACAAGTGTTTCGAGTCTGTGGTTGGTGAATAAGTTAACCTTGTTTGATATTCTGGGATAAACGGTGGTGGAGGAAAGATTGGTGGTGATGGAGGATGAGGTTTTTTAGGACGAAGAACATCATCTTCTTCTTCTACCTTTGGTTCAGTATTTGCCATAAATATTTCCTCTTGACCAAGATCAGACAAATCCAATTCAGAGTCCTCAATTACTAGGAGCACAAAAGCTTCTTTTGAATCCTCAAGTGTGAGGGTTCTAAGAAATGATGAAATTGGGTTTAAGGGGTCAGGGTCCATAGCTAACATGTTCATATCTGGAGGTTTTAAGGAAGCACCTACAGTTGGATCTGGGGGTTGGTATAATGGTTCTTTTTCTTTTCTGATAGGAGAAGGTTCACATTATGGTCTAGCTTGGGGCTCTGGTTGAGATAGAGTTGAATATGTTATAGCAGGAAAAATTCCACTTGGTTTAAAAGAGTTATGGTTAGGATGTGTTATAGCTAATGGTTGAAGATTTTGATAAGGAGAAATTCGGGAAAATGGAAAGGTCGAAGGTATAAACAAGTCTTTATATAATGATTGTCGAGGTTGAAAAGGCATATGAACATGTATCGGAGGAGTTTGAGTTGCTTTTCCATGATCCTTCCATGGATTGAAGTTTTAGCAACGACTATTTCCTTTCTTTTTCTTTTTGTCCAATAAAAGGGAAAGAGACAAACAAATTTTTAACCGTAGAAGCAATGGTTGCCAATTCATGTTCAACTGTTTTGATTTTCTTCTTCAAATCTTCAATAAGGGAGCTTGAGGATGAGAAAATATGAGTAACTGCCTCAGCCATCTTTTGTTGATTGTCCAAGATCTTTGAAAGAACTTGGTTTTGTGCCACAGCATTTTCTGCTTGCCAGTTTAAAGCTACTTCTACTGAAGAGACTTGCTTCTTAGTTCCATCTGGATTAGTTCCAACAGGATTTTTTATTTTCCAATATTGGTTTGGGGATGGTCAAAGCTTTCTAATGGAGGAAAATTCTATGAATAGAAAGGTGAAGCTTGGTCAAACATGTAGCATGGTAAGGGCTTTTGTATATGGGTTTGGCCAATAGGAAGGGGCTAACATTTTGATATTTGGGGAAGGACTTTCTGGTAGTATGGGATTAATGGAGGTTTCTGGTTTTGGTCATGGTTTTCTTTGCATGGAAAAGGAGAGGGAAGGGTTTGCTTTCTGGTTCTAGGATAGAGAACATAGTAATCAAACTTTCCAGAGGGTTCTCCAAGGAGGTCAACTTCTGGATCTCCTGTTTCATATCTTTCTTTGAGTTTTTGCTGAGAAGATTTTTTCTTTCTTCTTGAATGATCTTCTTCAAAGGTTTCATCTTCTTGGCAATCAGCATAATCACAAATATCCCACCAAATGTGACCAGAAGGTGATTTGCTTTCATAACAAGACTTTCCATCTTCCAAAATTCCATGATCTTAAGACCACCTTCACCAACATATGATACTGGTTGGAGCATAGCAATTTGAGTTGGAAAGACTGTTACATCTTTCTTTTCTGGAGGGGCCGTTAAAAATCTTGTCTCCACTTCACCATTTGCTTTCCTGATAAAGAAAGACTCATTTGACTGGATTGGCTTAGTTGCTTGATGAAGCATCTCATGTCTTGTAATATAGGATTCTGTGAAAATAGAGGTCATTTGTTTCCTATTGAGTTATCTCGAAACAAATGTACACATAGGTGTCATCCCTGGATCAACTTGAATCAGTAGAGCATCATTGGATTGAGCTAAATCTGGCACCACCATATCGAAAGCATGATTCTAGAGTCTATAGGCAAGCTGGTAATGAAGTGTGGCTACAAATGTGTCTTGCACCTGGGAAGCTCCTATAATCTGAACCTGTACCTTAAGACATCACCTAAATGAGGATCTCTAAAGGACATGTTGAAGTTAGGAAAAAGGGTTACAAAAACTGTTCCTGCATTTAGGGTGGTTTGAACAATTCCTATAACTGCATTTTGGTATTCTAAGAATCTAGAGTCAAAAAGTGAAATTTTAGAGGTTATAGGGAGTCCCTTTCTTCCATGGAAAGTTAGTGCTAATCTTACGGCACCAAAATGAAGGTGGGTGTACCCTTGTTTTTGCCATGGAATCACAAACTCTCTAGGAAGGGCAAGGGTGATGAAATTTTCTATTTCACTTGCTGGAATATTAAACTGATCAAATTTAGAAACTTGGACATATTCTTTTACAGTAGAAGGACAAGAGGGGCCTAAAAAAATTTTTATGGATTGTTTAAAAGAAGTTTAGGGTTTATCAAATACAGTATAGGGATTTACAATAGGGAAATCAGTGATAAAGATCTTACTATCTTCAGGTACATGAGAAATTTCATACAAGTGGTCTAATCTATTTACAGTAGATTTATGAAGGGAAAGGTCAAAGGTAAGACTAGTGGTATCAGTGATTTCTGAGGATGCATTTACCTTAATAGTTTCTTTTGAAAAGAACTGTTTACCGAAGGCCTAACAGGACTACAACACCATCACAGGCTTAAACGTCCACCAGGTAACTATGGAAAACAAGGTTCTTTAAGGATGTTGAGAACAAACTCCTTAGTGTTCTACTTGATTATCAAATCCAGTGTTCTGATGTGAGTAATACAAAGGATCCACATATTGTGGAGGGAGTGTAAGAAGATTATGGAGTAGGAGAATTATAGAAACTGGTGAATAACGTAGACTATTAAGAAATTACAAAAGATAGCATGAACATAAGGAATAGAACACAGAACAAGATACAACACGCCAAGAGATATTATTAGATTCAACAGCTTTTTTACATCAGACATATGAAACTCAGAAGGACTTATAATGGCTATGAGGGCTTCTTTCACTCTCTCTTGCCCTCTGAGACTTACAAGGACTCTATTTATAGAGCAAAGAGCTTAAAGATAATATACAATATACATTTCAGAAGAAAGTAGGGGCCTAATTCATGGACTTACAAGTGGCAAAAAAAATAGGAGCCTAGCTAGAGATGTGTCTTCTTCCGGGTAAAGGTCTGCCATGGCATGTCAAGATAAGGTGCACATTCGTCAAGAGTAGAGGCCCTGGTTACCAAGTGCTAGAGCTGAACAACAAGTGTCCAACCATGTAGCGAACTTGAAGGCTTTCTTAGATATGCTTCTAATAAGGGAGAAGATTTGTTACTGTGAAGGATAAGGATGCTACGTCTAAAGACATTTCTAGGACTTTTTTTTTTTTAGTGTTAAAGATGTCTAGTCCCATCCATCTCTACCTTGGAACCATTCTTTATCAACCTCAGTGTCTGGATCATGGTTATGATAATAAGGATCATCATGTCCAATAAGAGGATTGGGCATTTCCTAATGATCTTCATGTGGCCATTGTTGTCTACAAACATCTATATCAGTTGGTATTATTTCAGGGAATATTCCTTTATTAAGAGATTCCGTCATTGCGAGAGCATGAAAATAGGATACCCAAGAAACATCTAAATGTGTGTGGAGAGTGCCATCTAGATTAGTAACCCAATGCATCTCTGCAGGGTGAAAGATTCCTTCGGCGCAGATATCATTTTTAGAATTGAGCTTGGCTACTAAACATGCCGAAGTGACTTTGTGGCCAAATCTTGGGTGTACAATTGTGGGATACTTTATCCATTCACCACCATGAGCATCATTTTTCAACCAGAATTTATGAAAATATTTATTTCCATACGGGAAAATATATTTGTAAAATTCTGTTTCAAAATGAAGACACAGATAATACTTATTGAGTAAATACCACATGTAAAGATAATGTGCAACATTCCAATTGGTTATCCAAAAGGCAAAAGGGGTTTTCCATGGTTGGTCTATATCAAGGAAAATAGCAAGGAAGTGGCACTAGTGCTTTTTAAGGTAATCATGGAGGGTTCTAATCATTCTTTTGGATTTGGCTTCAAGTGTCAAGGTCTTGATTTGGCCTTTTATTTCTAAGGGAAGGCTTTCTATCATCTCAAGAATATCATCAAGGTCTGTTGAGGAAGAGCTTGAGGATAAGGATAGATCTATAATAGGATATAAACATAGGGGTGGAGGAATAATGGTGGTATTAAGTGCTGGAGGTTTTTTAGAAAGGTAATCAGTGATAAGGTTATCTTTACTTTTAATGTGCTTGACTTGGAAAGACCATTGTGAGAACCAATTTGACCATCTAAGTAACTGAGGATGTGGAAGCATTTTCCTTTTGAACTGGAGCATTTTGGGAAAGGAAGACATATCCATTTCTACTAAAAAATTATGCCCAAGGAGGTGGAACTGAAATTCTTCAATCCCATGTTTAACTGCTAGGATCTCTTTGAAAGTGGAGTGATAATGAAGTTCTAAAGGCTTAAAAGCACCACTTTTATAACCACAAATACTTCTTTTGCCATTAACTTCTTCAAAGAGAGCTGCTGCCCAATATTCATCACTAGCATCTGTCTGCAGTATCCGTTTGCCTTGTCCTGGAATCTGTAAAGAGGGAAGCTTTTCTGCTAATTTTTTCAATTGTTGGACTGCTTCTATATGAACAAAATTCCATTCAGGAGGTGATTTCTTTAGCAATTGGGCTAAACAATTCTTTTACTTGGATACTTTTGGGATAAAGTCTGATATATAATTAACAATTCCAAGAAATTGTTGTAATTGCTTGGCATTTGTGAGCATATCTGGGAATTCACCAAGAGAGACAGCTATGTGAGGCTGCAAAGTATATTTTCCATCTGAAATATTTACTCCCAAGAAGTCTATGAAAGACTATCCAGTGACCATTTTCTTTTCTGAAAGCATTATCCCTTGAGATTTTACCAAATTATAAAATTCAGTGAGCAACTTTTCATGGGATTCTTCATCTTTTGAGAACAAAAGGATATCATCCACATAGATTAATGCATTGCTCAAGGGGCGCTGAAACAAGGTTACCATTGCTTTTTGGAATTGGGATGGAGCATTTTTTAGACCAAAAGGCATGATAGTCCATTGATAATGATGGTATGGGATGCAAAATGTTGTCTTGTATCTTTCTTCTGAATGGATTCCTAATTGCCAAAATCTTGCTTTAAGATCAAACTTTGAGAATACTTTGGCATTTGAAAGATGTTGAAAAAGAGCACTCTTGTTTGGCAAAGGGAATTTATCATCTGCCAGGAAATGATTAAGGTCTTGGTAATTGATTACCAATCTGAGTTTTCCTCGTACTTGCTCAGCATGCTTGTTGACATAAAAGGCTTCACAGGCCCATGGAGAGGTTGTAGGTTCAATAAGGCCTTCTGAAAGGAAGGTAGATAATTCTTGCTTGGCCAAGGTTAAATGTTTTGGATTCATTCCTTTGTGACTGGTTTTTGTGGGGTTAACATCTTCATTCTTTTTGAAGGGCAGGTGAATGAAAAATTTTGGGTTTTTCCACAAAGGATTTGGATTTTTAAGGAGGAATTCAGAGTGGCTGTTTGCACAACAGTCATTGATAATCTGGAATCTCAAATAGTCAAAGGAGTCTACTATGAATAAATGGGGAACTTTGGTCCATGTGAGAAGGTGTTGTTTATGCAAAAGTCCTTTTAAAGACCATCTAAGGTTGGGTATTTGATGGAGGAGATCAAATCCTATAAGAAGGTCTCTGCTTGTAAGAGGGGATCCAAGGACTTGGTGTTTGATGGTAAGGGTTGGGAAAATTCTGATAAGGATAGGCTTGCTTTTCAAGGTGATCAAGAATGTTTCTCCATTTGCTGCTCTGAACATCTGATTATGGGGTAACCAAAATTCTTTACGTAAGATCTTAGGATGGAGAATTGTCGCTACTACTCCTGTGTCAAGTAAGGCTATTACTGGAATAGGTCTGGAATAAGTATCAAGAAGGATATGTACTTGGGCTATGGGTGTGGGACTATTTAAGGGGGCTATGATAGGTTGGGATGTATAAATGGTTTGGATTTCTAGGTCTGAATCCTCTTCATTATCTGGATCTGAATCTTCTTCTGAAGTAGAATAGGCCATAACTGCCAAAGCTTGAGGGGAATAATCATCATCCAGTGAAAAGAGTGATTCTACATCTAAGAAAGGAGTATCATCTGCATGAATATGTGCTTGCTCCAAGAGTTTTGCTGCTTTTTCTTTTTTTGGAAAATTTTTTGCAAAGTAACCTGGCCTTCTGCATAAAAAACAAACTTTTGATGTTTTTCCTTTGAATTGCTTTCTTCTAAGAAATTTCCATTTTTTCTTCCTGAAAGATTTTTTCTTTTGACTTGCATAATGTCTTTTCTTCCTAGAATATTTCTTAAGATGATCCCTTCTTTTTGTCGGACAAGCACAATTCTTCTCATAGCACTTAATTTGCAAATCTTTTCTTTTACAATTGTCCTTAAGTTTGCTATGAATCTTGTTGATCTCTGAAAGAAATTTCCTCTAGTTACAAAGTTTTTCTAAGGCAATAAGCACATGCTGATAGATTTCTCCCAATGAGGCTTGATGCAGTGTTATTTTTTGGAGATTCATCATACAAAGAGTTTCATCTCCCAATGGTTCTGGAAGGGAATTGAGAAAGGTATGCTTGGAATTGACATCATCCATACCATTAAAAGAGTAGTATCTCCTTGACATTCTATCAAAATGTTTCTCCAAGTCTTTCCTTTCAAATGGACAGCATTTCATCAGTAGAAATTCTTCTCATGCTACTTCTGTGTAATGAGTCACCAAGCCAAGAATTCATTATGGACAATTGTGAAAAATTCTTCCAGTGTGTTGCATTGAGCTGCTTGTCTTTGCTTGTATTCTCCTAGATTGATCCACCATTCTCTTAATCTTCATGTAATCCTTATAACAAATTTGGCAATAATCTGGGAAACAGTAGCATTTGGAGCTTAGAGTTCAGCTATGCACCACGAGTACATGTTAAAGAATTCATCATGCCATCGGGAAGGAGGAGTCAAGAGTGAGCAAGTGTTTCGAGTCTATGGTTGGTGAATAAGTTAACCTTGTTTGATATTCTGTGATAAAGGGTGGTGGAGGAAAGATTGGTGGTGGTGAAGGAGGAGGTTTTTTAGGACAAAGAACATCTTCTTCTTCTACCTTTGGTTTAGTATTTGTCATAAATAATTCCTCTAGACCAAGATCAGACAAATCCAATTCAGAGTCCTCAATTACTGGGAGCACAAAATGTTCTTTTGAATTCTCAAGTGTGAGGGTTCTGAGAAACAATGAAATTGGGTTAAGGGGGTCAAGGTCCATAGCTAACATGTTCATATCTGGAGGTTTTGAGGAAGCACCTACAGTTGGATCTGGGGGTTGGTATAATGGTTCTTTGTCTTTTCTGATAGGAGAAGGTTCACGCTGTGGTCTAGCTTGGGGCTCTGGTTGAGATGGAATTGAATTTGTTATAGCAGGAAAAATTCCACTTGGTTTAAAAGGGTTATGGTCAAGATGTGTTATGGCTAATGGTTGAAGATTTTGATAAGGAAAAATTGGGGAAAATGGAGAGGTCGAAGGTATAGACAAGTCTTTATATAATGATTGTCAAGGAGGTTGAAAAGGCATATGAACATGTATCAGAGGAGTTTGAGTTGCTTCTTTCTGTGATCCTTCCATGAATTGAAGTTGTAGCAACAACTATTTCCTTTCTTTTTCTTTTTGTCCAATAAGAGGAAAAGAGACAAACAAATCTTTAACCGTAGAAGCAATGGTTGTCAATTCCTATTCAACTGTTTTGATTTTCTTCTTCAAATCTTCAATAAGGGAGCTTGAGGATGAGAAAGTATGAGTAACTGCCTCAGCCATCTTTTGTTGATTGTCCAAGATCTTTGAAAGAACTTGGTTTTGTGCCACAGCATTTTCTGCTTGCCAGTTTAAAGCTGCTTCTACTGAAGAGACTTGCTTCTTAGTTCCATCTGGATTAGTTCCAACAAGATTTTTTATTTTCCAAACATGTTTGGTATTGGTTTGAAGATGGTCAAATCTTTCTAATGGAGGAAAATTCTGTGAATAGGAAGGTGAAGCTTGGTTAAACATGTAGCATGGTAAGGGCTTTTGTATATGGGTTTGGCCAATAAGAAGGGGCTGACATTTTGATATTTGGGGAAGGACTTTCTGGTAGTATGGGATTAATCTTCCACCTATTCCAAGGCTTCAAAAAGGATAGGTCTCTCTCCATAAGGGAATGGAGTTATCCTATCCCAGCGCTTTCCGAAGTGCTGGAATAGGTGGACCCTGTTCCAGTGCTTCGAAAAGCTTTGGGATAGGATCACTCCATTTCCTTATGGAGAGAGACCTGTCCTAGCGCTTTTGGAAGCACTGGAATAGGGTCCACCTATTCCAGTGCTTTTAGAAATGCCAGGATAGGTCTTTCCCATAATGAAAACCAGTAACCCTATTTCAACGCAATAGGGCTTCCTATACCAGCATTTTTGAAAACCGCCGCTATAGGCCTCCTATTGCAATGATTTGTAAAGCGCCAATTTTGAGTCCCCGTAATAGGATTTCCTATACTAGCGGTTTCAAAAAGCGCTGGTATAGGCTTATCTATTACAACGGTTTTTAAAAGCATCGGGAAAAAAACGCTGGGACAGGATGATTTTTTTGTAGTGAATATACAGTGACATATATATCTATCAAATCAAAAGTCTCAAAGCTCATAAAAGTTTCTTCATGGCTTCAACCTGTTGGCAAAAATCCAGTCACACAACATCGTAAACCTGACACAAAAGCTCCAAGTCCAAAAATCTCAAACAACCAAAGGCCCACATCCAATCACAGCCCTCACAAAACCTACAATGACCTCTGACCTCCGCATCAAAACCATAAGTCGTTTACATTCTTCCTAGTTTGGAGAATCTCATATGTGCATTTGAGTTAGGATGATGTAAAAGACTATGGGCGGGGGTATATAAAGGAGTAGAAGTGCAATGGGTGAAAACCTACAAAGGAAAAAAATAGTCTTGAAACGATGTACCTAAAAAATAAAGAGTCATTATCTTTTAATTGGTGTTTATTTAGTAAACAAAGAGTACTTATCTTGGTGAGAGATAGATGAATAGTGTTAAAATGATGAACCAAAGAAAACAAAAAGTCCATATCATTTATTGCAAGAGAATCCTCAAGGAGAGCACCACTTGGCAAAACCTCATGTTCTCTCAAATAAGGTCTCTCTTTATATATATATATATATATATATTGATTGATGTGTCTCTCTATATTATATTAACTACTCAATTAAAGTCTTCCAAATGTGTCTCTCCCCAACACCAACTTCCAACTAAATAGCTGCATTGACCAATGTAATAAAAAAAAATTAAATTTAATATAATTATATATTTGGATTTAAAAAGAGAACTTTTTTTTTTTTTTGAGAAATTAAATTAGAGAAGTTAAAGGTACAGAACCTACTTCAAAAATAAAAATAAAATAAAAATAAAAACCCAAGATTAACCTATTTAATTAATAAAATATTTTATTTATTATTATTAAAATTTTTTAAAAAAAACATGTAGGTGCATATATCATGAATTTTTTTTCCATTTAACAATAAATATCAAAAAATTTAGTTAGTTGTCACGTTTCAACACAATGTTGAAAACTAGCATCTCGAGTATCTAAAACTCGAGTTCCAAGATAAAAATCGAGTTTTTAAGTCTCGATTTGTAAGTGGATGGTTGTAATGTGGAAAAAAAATCCACATGGAAATCGAGTTTTATAGACTCGATTTCCATAAATTGCAGGAAAACGCCGCTATAGGGCTTAAAAACGTCACTATAAGGCTTAAAAATCGAATTATAAAAAAATTTTGCAGAAAAACGCCGCTATATGGCTTTAAAACGTCACCATATGGCTTAAAAATGCCACTATAGGGCTCCTTGAACCTGGTATTGAACACTTATAAAAAAATTTGCAGAAAAACGCCGCTATAGGGCATTAAAACGTCACCATAAGACTTTAAAACGCCACTATAGGAGCGATCAAACTAAAAAAAATTTTGCATGAAACTCGAGTTTCTAAAACTCGAGATCCACGTGGCATTTTCAGTCCAAGTCATCCAGCAAAACACTTGCAAAGCGAGTCTTTAGGACTCAAGTTTTAATATGGATCTCAAGTTTCTAAAACTCGAGATGCTATTTTTCTTAAATCTTTGAAACGTTGCCTAACTTACTACATACTTGCCCTTTACATTGATAGTCTGCCCATTCCCCCCATATATCATCAACATACCCCATATTTAGGCCTCATACTAATCTTAACTTCTTGTTTTGTGATTGAATCATCTACCCCAACCTATCATTCCTTTCAGCCATGAATACTACTGGCAGTTAACTTTTTCTGTTTTACATATGTTGGTTTTAGTTATTAACTATTTGCTCAATGCAATGAACATTATAGCCTTGGCATTGGCAAACCTGATTGGTGGACTTTTCGTCATTGGTAATAATGTGAGTTTTTTTATTTGTGTATAACTTTTTTGTCAAAACTTCCATTTCAAGTCTCACAATTTATCAATTCATACGAGGTCATTTCATTTTTGTCCCCAGAATCTTCTCCTTCAACTTGATCAATAAACAAAACAATTGCAGTAATGCCTCTGATGATACATTCAGATATTCTCCAAATCTTGACTTAAATTGTCTATATGGTTTAGGGCATTGATTCTTAGGCACTTTTTATTGTACATCATACATACACATCACTCATTTCACGTTTTAAATGTGAACATCAATAAAAAAAAAAATATGGACATCATGTGTGAAATTGTGGATGTTGTATATACAGAGTGTACATTAACAAGTGTGAGAGAATAATTACTGTGTTTTTTTAACTAAGTTATGCAACTAAAAAATACTTAATTAGATTTTTTGCAAATATTGTACAACATGTCTTAGATTTAGCCAATAATTTGAAGTATGTTATGCCGTATGAAACTTGTTTCTATAAGTATAGCTTGTAACCCTATTGATCTTGAACTAAAATTATAAAATTACAGCTTAAGGAATTGAGGAAGGATGAATCTAAAGTGAGCTTGAAATCGAATGGGACAAAAGAACAAGTGGATCGATACCAAGAAGTGTTGGGGCAGAAAAGCAATTTCATTGTGCATGCCTCAGTTGCCATATTATCATTCCTTGTTTTTGGCTTAGTGCCTCTTGTGGTCTATGGCTTCTCATTTTATGAGAGTGACAATAGGGAACTTAAGCTCGCAGCAGTTGTAGCAGCTTATCTTTTATGCATCACACTACTTGCCATTGTGAAGACTTACATCCAAAAACCAACCGAGTGGTACAACTATATCACAAATATATTGTACTACTTGGCGATTGGGCTCGAGGTCTCTGGCATTTCTTTCTTAGCAGGTTACTTGGTTAAATAACTCATTGAGAAGCTAGGTTGGTTTGAGTAAAGTGTAGCTGCCACTCTATCCCTTCCTGAGATGAGTTTAGTGAAAACTGCTTGGGGATCTTACTAGTATCATGGCTGAAAACAATCTTAACTAATCTTGGGCCTCGTAGGTGCATATATCATCTACATACCCCATATTTGGGCCTCATACTAATCTTAACTTCTTGTTTTGTGATTGAATCATCTACCCCAACCTATCATTCCTTTCAGCCATGAATACTACTGGCAGTTAACTGCTTGGTTTTTGCCTTTGTTATTGACTCTGCATGGCTGAAAACATTGTTAAGGTCTAAAATTTCTTTACATTCTATTTTATATTTCACCAATCACAACCTATTACATTCATTTTAAATTGTGAACTTATAAACAACCAAAGTTTTTTTTTTTTTTTTTTTTTTTTTTTTTTAAATTGTGAACTTATAAACAACCAAAGTTTTTTTTTTTTTTTTTTTTTTTTTAAGAAGATAAATAACCAAAGTTTAAAATGAAGAAAGAAAAATTATAGACATGAAATTTGCAGTTGTTATAGGAACTGGAATATGGAGGGACAAAAAATTTGTGTACATAGTGGATTAGCTTTTCTTCTTCTTTTTTTTAATTTTGAAGCCAAAATAAAAATATCATTATTATTATCATGGAATTGTGAAGTATGACGCAAAGGCCTAAGCCACCATTGTGTCCTATTAATGGCATTGAATATTGCAGTTTGGATAAAGCTTCTCTGCTTTTCTAGTAATGTTCCCTGAGCTACTGAGTTCCCTTGGACAATGCCTGATCTATTGTAAATTACACAACTCTGGCTCTATCCCACTTGCTGAAACTTTCCCTCTCTAGGACTTGTATAGTTTCGACTCTCGGCAGTTTCTGCAGAATACATAGTCTCCCCCTCACTGCTATACACATGCTGCATCTCTGAAACTTCAAATGGAAATGAACTAGACTGGACCTCACTTTGCACCCCATTTACACAAGCTGTTGATGCAATCTCAGGATCTGCACCAGCACAAGTGACACCTTTATGCTTGATTTTTTGGTCTTCTCTCAGTGGGTTCTATGGAGGAAATTCCTTGACACAATTATCATCGGAGCCAAGGGGCAGTCGTTTGGCTTGAAAGTGGAAGAGATGAAACCAATTTTTGTAGATCTAACGGTAACTTCAAGACGATGTCATTTGGTGTTAATGAAAACAGCGCCGTCTAGTTAAGTGAGGCGTGTTTATGTTTTAGTCAGAACTGTGTCGTTTAGCTACAGTTACACTGACTTTGGTATTGAGCGACACGACACCGTATTATCTTCCACAGCTCTGTTTTCATTTTAGCCTCTTCTTCAACATCAAGCTTCGAGGTTCTTCATTGTAGAACTGATCCAGATATTTTCTGTTAGATATTTTTGTAACAACTAGCTAAGATTTTTATAGAGTTTGTCAGAAGTGGAATTCAATTAAAGTTTTTCAATATAGCTTTCTCTCTTCTTTCATTTCCATCTTGTTCTTTCTTTTCTCTCTCTCTCTCTCTCTCTGAGCTTCAAAGCTTTCTCACATGTTTTCAGAGCCTTTTTCCATGGCTTCTACTAATTTAATACTGCCTCCACATCCAGCACCAGTTCACCATCTTGAGCCCATGCTCCTCAACTACAATCTCCATTATTTAAAAGCTCAGAATGCTAAAGAAGTTCAGGAGGAGAGCAAACCCAAAACGATCTGTAGCATAGTGTCAAGATATAAAACTACTTGTAGTTTATGATGTTCAGTTAGTAACAGAATTAGTTAGACTAGTGTGCTCACTTTTTCTCAGCAATCAGTACCAGAAGTGATCCTATCACTTATGAACGACTCTCAATCATGTTGCAGAGTGAAGAACAGGCTATGGTAGAGAATTCAGAGGCAATACCTCATTCTCTTGCACTGTTTGCATCAAATACTAAGAATAATGGAGGAAACTCTCAAACACATGGCTCCAATGGAAGAGGGAGAGGTATAAATGGATATGATAGGGAAGAGGTGGAGGAAGGTATAGTAATAACAATGGTGGTCCTTCACAGAATTACTCTCCTCACCGGAACTACTCTCCTCATCAGAATCAATCCAACTCTCAGTTTGGTAATCAATCCTACAAGACTGATAGTAATCGTCCCATATGTCAGATTTGTGGTAAATCTGGACATGATCAAGCACTGGATTGTTACCATAGCATGGATTTTGCCTATCAAGGTAAAAATCCCCCAACTAAACTTGCAACTATGGCTACAGCTTCTAATGCTGCCATCACCAGCAACCAAGATCCAAGATTAGCTGACTCTGGTACTTCAGATCATCTCACAGCTAGTCTGAGCAATCTAACTACTCAGTCACTGTATAAGGGTTCAGAACAAGTGACAGTTGGAAATGGCCAATCCCTCCCTATCAGCCATAAAAGTAACTCTTCTATTCACACCAAATATCATAGATTCTTACTCAAATATGTTTTACATGTCCCTAGAATTGCTATGAATCTCTTATCTGTCCATAAGTTCTGTTTCCACAACAATTTTTCTTGTCATTTTGATGCCAATGAACTCAAAATTCAAAATTTTTCCAAGGGAAGACTCCTCTACAGGGGCTTGAGTGATAATGGTGTCTATCCTATCTACTCAAAGCTTCTTCCAAAGCATTCATCTCATACACATACCTCTTCTGCAAAAGCAACTTCATCTCCTTCATATTCTGCATTCAGTGTCAGTAGACCAAATAAATGGCAGTTGTGGCATTTTAGACTAGGTCATCCTAGTGATAAGCTTCTTCATTCAGCCTTATCTTTTCTTGAATATTTTGATGTACTCAATAAAACCAATGATGTTGTAACACACTGTAGACACTGTCTCAATGGCATGATGCATCAACTTCCTTTTAATAAACTCTACAAAGGATGAAGAGTTTGATGCTTTACAAAGGCAAGGAACTTGGATTCTAGTTCCTCCTTCCCCATCTCAGAATATAGTTGGCTGCAAGTGGGTCTTCAAGTTGAAACATAATAGTGATGGGTATATTAGTAGATACAAGGCTAGGTTGGTGGATTAAGGGTTTCACCAGCAGTATGGGGTGGACTTTGATGAGACTTTTAGCCCTGTGATCAAACCACCTACAGTGAAAATCATTCTTTCTCTAGCTATTCAATTCAATTGGCCTCTCAAATAACTGGATGTTCGAAATTCCTTTCTTCATTGTGTACTTAAGGAGGAGGTATACATGGTACAACCCCTTGGGTATGTTAATACACATCATTCTCAATATGTTTGTAAACTCCAGGAATCCCTCTATGGTCTCAAACAAGCCCCAAGGACCTAGTTTAAGAGGTTTTCTACTATTGCTGCACTTGGGTTTTCATGCCTCCTTGGCAAATTCTTCATTATTCATCTACAGACATGGCAAGATTCTGGCATATTTACTAGTCTATGTAGATGACATAGTCTTCACTGGCAACATACTATCTTCCTTAATATTCTAATCAACTAGCTTAGTCAAGCTTTGAACTCAAAAGAACTGGGCGATTTGCACTACTTCCTTGGTCTCCAAATTACCAAAACTTCCAAGGGCCTATTTCTCAATCAAACTAAGTATGCCCATGATTTACTTGTCAATCACAACATGCTTACCTCTAAGCCAGCTAAGATTTCCTGTGCTCCCCATTTGAGACTTGTTCCTAATAACGGCACTCCACTCTCTGATCCTCATCCTTATCAGAGCTTGGTAGGTTCTTTGCACCATCTTACATTTACACGCCTGATGTCAGCTTTGATGTTCATCAGGTTGGTCAATTTATGTCTTGCCCCACTGATGTGCATCTTGTTGCTGCTAAGAGGATTCTAAGATATCTCAATGAGACTTTAGATTTTGGGGTTTTTCTTCAGCCTGGTCCATTCCATCTCTCTACCTATTCTGATTCTGATTAGGCTGGAGATCCATATGATAGCCATTCCACAACTAGTTTCGTGATCTTCCTGGGTTACAGCCCAATTATCTAGAGTGCAAAGAAACGACTGACAAGCTCTCGTTCCTCCACTCAATCCGAATATCAAGCTCTGGCTTCCACCGCTGTTGAATTATGTTGGCTTCGCCAACTTCTGAAAGATTTGGGCATCTTTCTAACCACACCACCTAAGCTTTATTGTGACAATGTCTCGGCCTTGGCTGTAGCCTCTAATCTAGTCTTCCACACCAGAAAGAAACATATCAAGGTAGATTACCATTTTGTTCGTGAGCGTGTGCTTCGCTGTGATCTCTAGCTTAAATACATTACCATTGATGATCAACTTGCTGATGTGTTTACCAAGAGTCTTCCTACGACTCGTTTTTAGTATCTCCGTTCCAAAATCATGTATAAAGAACAATGAACTAAAAGACTTAAAAAGAATCAAATGGAAATCAAGAGAAAAAGAGAAGAAATTTCCTATTATTGCAGTCAAAACATACCAAGTTTTGAATTACATGGAATGTTTAAAGGATTAGCACAAAAACTAACTCCAATTTGATAAATTTCAAATTACAATTTGTTGGATATTTTTATATAAATAAAAAATATATATATATATATTATTTATTTTAATACTCATTTATGTGTATCAATTATCACTTAATGCCAAATACGTTGATTGCTAAATTTTGAGATTCAAATATAATTCAAAATTTGAATAGCTATTGTCAATTGTTTTAATAAGGAAACTTATGAATATTAATGTGGTATTAATACCATAATTGCCAGTATATTTGGTTTTATTATAAATATATACTTTCCATTTTAAACATTTTGTATTCAAACATTCTTATTTGAATATGATATAATAACGTCATATATGGAAGATTTTTCAACACTTAAATGTACATCTATTGCTGAATTATTTTATGCTATAATAAGTTATCATAGATATACAAGTATTTACTCTGGGCCTTTAAATGTACAGCTAACAATTTTTTGTAATATACATATTTTGAAACTTTCAAAAGGGTATTCCAATTTCCAATAATGTTCAGGCACGTTAACTATGGGCCATTAAATGCATAGCATTATGACATATTTCCCTTGTTCTCAACCTATAGATTTGGCGAAGACATGTTTTGACGTCCGGTTTATATATTATATTATATATATATATATAAATAAAGCTATTGATTACATATATTAATTTCAATAACTTTATGACCATTTAACTGATATCAAACCCTTTTAATTTTTTGGCTAAGGACAAGCAATATGTCTGGCTCTATATATATAGAAAGAAATAAAAGTTTCAAACACACATTATTTTTGAATTACAAAGCTAGAAAACTTTTCAAAAATAATTTTTATTGTCCTAAACACTTACCATCAATTGCTTTTTACTACTCACAAAAATATTCTATCTTTTACAAAAAATTTCTTCTAGAAAAATAAAGTACTATAGAAAGCTTATATCCTACGAGCAGTGTAGGCTCACAAGAATAATCAGCAAAGGTGGCTGGACTGTTGTATCCTGGGTGTAACATGTAGAAATTATCTGTCTAACTACATCGGATATACCGTAAACGGCACGATTATTTGTCTCAAGACAGTGACTTGATCCACGCCTCATCTCTGCCACCTCTTTTTTGTTAATATCAAATTGTGTAATTTCCAAGGAAAATTCAGGTATTATCTCTCCTTTATTTCCAACACAATTTATACTACAAAATGCAAATGTATGAACATCTGAAAAATATGACACTTATAAAAAAAATCATTAGGAAATATGAACTTTGGAAAATTTGAAAAAGGTTAAAGGCGTTTAGATGGAGGAAACCAACGGCAGCTTTAGAAATTTTTTCTAAAATGACCATTAAAAGCATTAACTTCAACCTCTTTATACGCTCGCCCATATTAATTTTTAATCTTACTGAGCACCTCCATTCTCCACATTATTTTCCAGAAAGTCTGCTTCAAGTTTGATTTTCTTTGGGTTATAGACCTATAGTCCTCTTCTTTGTTTATTACCAATTATTCCATATTCTTAATGCTTCTCTAAATTTCCTTCCTTATTGAGACTTTTTCTTTGTACCTTGAAATTTAAATTTCTTAGCACACAATTAAGCAAATCGGGTTGCTTATTATAATTTGGACGTGCCTATAAGTATCTCCGATATAGTTTAGGCCCTTCCCCTCTTGTCTTTTAAATATAACTAAAAAAGACACTCAGAAGTGAAGCTCTAATTGGAGGGCCACAATTTGCTTAAATGATTTTTCTTTGGGGAACTGCCAAGAAAAAACACAAAATTACAATCAGCCATTCTGTCAACCTAAGATTTCCCAACCTAAATATGTTTTTCAAATGGTGCGTCGAACTTACATATAGAATTGTTAAAACAATTCCAACTTTTTTAACCTCCGCTCTTTGATGACAACAGACTTTACTAATTGAGTAAATTGAAACTTAAATAAAATAATTCCAACCTTCTTCTAAAAAAAATAAAAATAAAAATAAAAAGTAAAATTTAATAATAATAAAATAAAATATTAAAAAAATTAAAAATCCAACCTATTCTTAACTTAATCATTACCATAAGAAGAGAGCAGCACTAGAGAGTAGAGTAAAAACAGTACCAGTAAGGATAAATTGGAGGAGCCTTGATGGGGGTGGCTCAACATTTATTGATTAATCAATTCAAATCCATCCCTTTTCATTAATAAATTGTTTGCCAACCAAAACATTAATGGAGAATATGCTTAAAGATTTAACGCACATGTGAGACATTATAAATTAAATCAAACAAATAAGAAAATTGGGCCACTCCACTCCCACTCGCATATAATACAAGGTAAAGACATTATTGTCGAACTCTCATTAATGATCTCTAACAACCTCATAGGTGCTCAACGTGTTTAGATATTCTTAAAATAATCAGAAATTAATGTTTCAAGTTTTATAATACTCTATTATAAAACTCAACTCACCATGTTTAATGTTTATAAAGATCAGAATTCTTTTTTTTTTTTTTTTGATAGGATAAAGATCAGAAATTAATGTTTCAAGTTTTAGCTCAACTGTAAATAGTAGAATAAGATAATTAAAGAGATAGCTATACAGGCTAAGAGGGACCTGAAGTCCTGGCGGTAGCTTCTCGTGAAGACCCTCTCCCTAGTAGGAGCCCTTTCCTCCCTTTACTAGAGTCTTTCTTACCCATTTACAGATTCCTTTCTATGTGCAGTAACCATTTTCCCTTTTCAAAAAAAAAAAAAAGTTAAATAGTAGAATAAGAGATTTAGGGTTGGATTACCGCCTATCCTCAAAACTAATTAGTGTCTTGATCTGATAATAAAGAGCATTACGCTCATCAAGAACGGATGTCATAAGTAAAATCTATTTCTAATAAAAAATAGAGCAATGCTACAATTACAAACTTTTTTACAACTTTTCACAAACTGTTGAAATGACAAATTCTTACTGGTTCACACATGAGCCACCATTAACATCATTTTTTTACTTACTAATAACTTTTCACCACATCAATAATTTGTAAAAACTTTGTCACTCTGACATTTTTCCAAACTAATATTCATCTTATAAAAAAAATGTAATAATACATTATTGAATTTGTTAAAAACTTGCTAGTTTGACTTTTTTTTTTCTTTTTTTTCTTTTTTTGAGAAGAGCAAACTAACTTATTTGGACCCACACAACATATCCATGTTAATATTTGCTCAATAATAATAATAAATTCATAAGTGATAACAGTTATCCCATTCTTATTAATCGTGCCAACTGCCAACCTTATCATGTCACGATATGGAGGAATTGTAAATGCAACAAAAATTTACCCATGTAGGCATGTACCATTATGATCATGCTGTGCTTGTATAAAAAAAAAAATTTGGAAAATTACATTTTCTAAATCAAGTTTTTTTTTTTTTTTTTTTGGTGTATAGAAGTGTAATTTCCTTTAATTATTTTCTAACACAACTTTACTTTTACCTTCTTTTTTTTTTTTTTGGGTCAAAGATTGACAGGGTCCCTGGGATAAGAGATAATGGATTATTTTAGATTTTTTTTTTTTTTTGGTAGAAGATTATTTTAGATTTATTATTGGAGATATACTACCTTAAAGTCTTAAACAGAAGATAGTGGCACATGGCCTAAATGACTGATCTCACTTTGTCAGCCTAAGATCACGTTTCAACTTTCAATGCTTGCATAATTTTTTAAGGAGTCACATGAAAAACCCAAATAAATAAATAAAAGGTCATGCTAACGAGTACCTTTAGGACACTCATTAATAATTCATTTTAAGAAAGTTTTGATACAATTTTTATGGGAAATGAAAAAAGCTGTCAAAATATTAATTATTTTTTTTATTTCTCATAAAAACTTTCTTTAAATGGATTATTAATGAGTGCCCTTAGGGCACTCGTTAGCATTTTCATATTTCAGAGTTACAAAGTTTGGAAAAATGTCATATTTCCATTAATAAAATGCCCCATATTCAAGTTGTAATTGATATTTTATTTAACATTGACTCAAACACAACTATTGGTTTCAAAAAAACACACTCACACAGCTATTAAAGTGAGACATTACTAGCAGCAATGACATACAGCTAATAAAGTGAGACATTACTAGCAGCAATGACATGTAGAAACTAGAAACAAGGCTTTCTTAGGAAATCAGGCACACAAAGGTCAATGGAGGAATTTGGAAGCAGAGGCAGGGAAAGCCAGAATGGGTCTTCTTGGAAGGTGGCCTCACCAACATATCACCATGGTTCTACCAGCACTAATGGCGGTGGTTTGTCCTCAGAGCATAATGGTGGAACTGAGTCTCTCCTTGAAAAAACAGGTAAAGAAAGACCAAAAGTAGTTCTTTTTTTTATTTTTTTTTATTTTTTCCTCACTCATGATTGAATAGAAGAAGCAGAATTCTAAAGCAAAAGCAACACTAACACTAATGGCTTGAGTAGCAAACTGGCAAAGCCATTAGATTCTTTTGAGTAATATGCACTTAAACGAAGTCCTGCTGTACCCAAGGTTGTAACTATTGCATGATATAATGTTGCGTGCATAAATATATTGTCTAAACTCTGCATATCTATTTCTTTAATGAAAATCAATTATGTCAATTGCACATAGCTTTTTGGGTAAGTTCCATTATTAAAGAGTGATGAAAAGGTTTGAGTTCATAAGTGTTCAACTTACCTTGAATGTGAAAATATTTCTTTTGAGGATTGTTTTTGTTTGAAATCTCTTTTGAGGATTGTTTGGCCTAAGACCTATAATTCTTATATTCACTTGTCTCCTTCTCAAAGAAAAAAAGTCAAAAACAACTTAATGGTTGAAAATTGAAATGACTCTTTCTTACTATTCTCTTATTCTGTCTGTTCATTGTCTCTCTAACTCTCCTGCCCCATTTCCTGTCAAAGAATCTCTCTATTTCATTGTAAAAATTTGGTGATGATAAATCTAAGGATGAATATAGTGTTACACCATTATCATTCTTTATTTGATAGAATGAAATTCTAAATGATGTGGTATCATGTACACTATTAAATTCATGAAATATATTCTGAACCATGAAACACATCAATTTTATTTCAGGAAAAATAAAGAGGTCCTTAATCTCCCTCTTAAAACAATTTCCCACTCAATTAATGAAAGAAATCAACCACACAAGCTTCCCACTACCAAATTCTCCAGCTTATTTTTCCATGAGATTGTTATAGATTGTAGTGGGCCTATGTGTGAGGTGATATGCTAATCTGAGAATGTTGTGAAATTTTTATGAATTTTTGTTGTGTCTGTAGCCTTATTGCTAATAAAAAGCTTATGAACGGTGTGGTTTCAGGTGAATTTTCTAATGGGTATTCTGGATTGAAAAATGGTGTTGATTTTTGGGATTCTAAGACAAGTCCTGGACATGTCACACTGGATGTCACACTCACAGCAGAAAATTCTGGCATTCAAAATGGTGGCGAAATTAACCTTGAAGTTGAGGATAAGTGTAAGAATGAAGACACATATGTTGTTAATCCACCACTTTCCCGGAACTCACTTCAGAACCAAAATGCAAAGGATATTTCTATCAAAATAGAAAGAGAACTGAAAGAGACAGAACTGTATCTTGAAACACTATACAAGAAACCTGGCAAACACGATTTCTACTGCCCTAATTGTAAAGTTTGCATCGACAAGGTCCTTATTCGTAGTGAAGAAGTGAAGTGCCCAACATGCTTCGAATTCCTCAAACCTATAGGTAATTTTCATTCTAACCTCATTGGAAAAACTTTATTTGCCTGCTACATGCTAGATGTAATCAACAACGTTTGGTTGGGTTGTGTTCACTCATGATGGTCATGTAATTCAGGGTTTCTAGGGTGTATTATAAACATGGAGTGTAATAGTCTGGCCAAAGGCTGAGACACTACTTTCTTATAAAATAAAAAATAATTTCCCTATTGTGTCACGATTTCCACTTCTCATGTATTTCATGAATGACTTTGGCATGCTATGACATTTTTTCCCTTTAATTCTTATATATAATACAGACAACAACTTTATTAACTATATTTTCTCACTTTAACAGGCGAATGGATCTTTGGTGAGCGGAAATCTTCTAAACAAGGTATTACCTATGCTCTGATATTTCAGAATGTTGGGAAATATTCTGTTTTCATAGGTTCAGGCAATTTCAACTTCTAATTTTCTGTGAAATTCTACCAACTTTTTTTGGGGGGAGGCGGGGGTGGGGGGTGTGTGTGTGGATAGGGTATCTCATGGGACCATCTTCTCACTCACACATGCTATGAGAGAAGGGTCTCATGAGACCATCTCATAAGATGCTTTTACATTTGGGTAGGGGGAAGGTGCCATTGGGCTATAAGCCTACTAACTATATATATGAAGACTGGTGATGTTTAAGAACTATAATGGTCCAAAATATCTAGAACACATCAAACTAATTATATAGTTAAGCTGAGATTTGTGGTGATTCTAGTAAATTGCTATATCTCATTCATGTTATGTTCTCATTCTCAAATGTTATCTTCCATACATTATTATGCAGAAAATGATCCTGAGATTCCACACGATGACAAAAGGCCATATAATAGTGCAATCACAAGTTTAGGTGTTGTTACATCTGTGGCCAGTGCTGATGCTGCTAAAAGTAAGTGCTTAGAATTTCCACTATAATAAACTTTAGCTTAAATGACTACTAGAGGTCTATTTTGTTTTGAAATCAAATCAAAAGTGATTTCCACTGTAATAAACTTTATCTTAAATAACATGAAGGACCTCTATAAGAAAAGAAAATAGGGTAAACTAGTCATGATGTTTAAGACCTATAACAGTCCAAAATATCTAGAACACATCAAACTAATTCTATCTTTAAGCTGAGACTTGCGATGGTTCTAGTTAATTGCTATATCTCATGCATGTTATGTTCTCATCATTAGCAATGGTTCTCAAATGGTATCTTCCATACATTATTATGCAGAAAATTATCGTGGGATTCCACACATTGACAAAAGTCCATATAATAATGCAGCACCACCATCAACTAGTGCAATCACAAGTTTAAGTGCTGTTCCATTTGCAGCCAGTGCTGATGCTGCTACAAGTAAGCGCTTAGCATTTCCACTATAATAAACTTTAGCTTAAATGACAACTACTAGTGCTCTATTTTATTTTGGAATCAAATCAAAAATGTTTTCCACTATAATAAACTTTAGCTCAAATGACACCCTCTCCCTCTATAGGAAAAGAAAATAGGGTAAACTAGTCATGATATTAAAGGCCTATAATGGTCCAAAATATCTAGAACACATCAAACTAATTCTATCGTTAAACTGAAATTTGTGATGATTCTTGTAAATTGCTATATCCAATGCATGTTTTGTTCTCATCATTAGCAAAAGTTCTCAAACAGTATCTTCCATACATCATTATGCAGAAAATGATCCTGAGACTCCATGCGACAACAAAAAGGCAAATAATAATGTGGCACCACCATCACCTGGTTCAATCACAAGTTTAAGTGCTGGGCCATCTGCAGCAAGTGCTGATGCTGCTTCAAGTAAGCTCATAGCATTTCCATTGTAATAAACTTTAGCTTAAATGACTAACTAGTGGTCTATTTTGTTTTGAAATCAAATCAAGATTGGTTTTTCTTCTATAATAATCATTGGCTTTAATGATACCCTCTCCCTCTATAAGAAAAGAACATAGGGTAAACTAGTCATGATGTTTAGGGCCTATAGTGGTCCAAAAAATCTAGAACACAAAATATTTTCTTATCTTCAAATAAATTTCTGATGATCCTAGTAAATTGCTATATCTCAAGCATGTTTTGTTCTCATCATTAGCAACAGTTCTCAGATGGTATCTTCCTTACATTCTTATGCAGAAAATGATCATAAGATTCCACCCAATAACAAAACAGCAAATAATACAGTGCAAGTGCAACCAGAACCACCACTACCTCCGCCATTGACATCGCCACCACCTCCTGCTACTGCAATAAAGCGTGAAATCCTGAAAAGTATTGTATTTGGTGGTTTAACTGAGTCAATCACAAGTTTAGGTGTTGTGACATCTGCAGCCAGTGTTGATGCTACTACAAGTAAGTGCTTACAATTTTTATTTGTTTTACTTCTTTTATTGTGGTAAAAACAAATAACAAAAACAAAACAAGCAAACTCAGTGTATGAAACAATTGCAACTACTTTCTGCCTGATTTTAGGACTTTTCCAGTATAGTGACTTGGTATATAGTTGATTATATCTGTCGTACTTTTGCCATGTAACTATCACATCAACTCATGTCTTTATTTAACAGAATTGGCCATCGTTTATAATTTATAATTTAATTGAACCATTCTTCGCTTAAACACAAGCAAGATTAAGTTTGTATTGACAAATGCAACAAAGACAATGTTATATTTTTCAAAGAAAATTAAATTCAATGCAACAATGTGTTTGGATTTAATTGGAGAACCTAAGGAACTCTACCTAAGTTTACTCTTCTCTTCTTGGATTTGACTGTACCTAACAAAATATGTTGGTTGATTATTTATAATATTTAAAAAAATTAAAACTAATAATAATAATAATAAAAGTTAGATTGGTACATAGTAGCTTATCTATTCCATATTGAGCCTAATGCTAATCTTAACTTCTTGTTTCTGATTGAATCATCTACCCCAACCTATCATTCATTTCTGGCAGTAAACTTTTCTATTTAGCATATGTTTGTTAGTTATTAACTATTTCCTAATTGCAGTGAACATTATAGCCTTGGCATTGGCAAACCTGGTTGGTGGACTTTTCGTCATTGGTCATAATGTGAGTTTTTTATTTGTGTATAATTTTTTGTCAAAACTTCCAATGCAAATCTCACAATTCATCAATTCATACATCTTCTTTCCATTTTTGTCCCCAGAAACTTCTTCAATTTGATCAATAAACAAAACAGTTGCAGTAATGCCTCTGATGATACATTATGAAATTCTCTAAATCTTGACATATATTGTCCTATATTGTTAAGTTATGCAATTAAAAATCCTTAATTAGAGGTTTTTGTAAATATTGTACAACATGTCTTAAATTTAGCTGATAATTTGAAATATGTTATGTGGTATGAAACTTGTTTCTTTAAGTATAGCTTTTAACTTTGATCTTGAACTAATACTATAAAATTACAGATTAAGGAATTGAAGAATGATCCATCCAGAGTGTCCTCGAATGGAACAGATGAAGAAGTGGATCGGTACCAAGAAGTATTGGGGCAGAAAAGGAATTTCATTCTTCATGCCTCAGTTGCCATATTATCCTTCCTTGTATTTGGCTTAGTGCCCCCTGTGGTCTATGGCTTCTCATTTTATGAGAGTGACAATAGGGACCTTAAGCTTGCAGCAGTTGCAGCAGCTTCTCTTTTATGCATCACACTACTTGCCATTGTGAAGGCTTACATCCAAAAGCCAACCGATTGGTACAACTATATCACAAATATATTGTACTACTTGGCAATTGGGCTTGGGGTCTCTGGCATTTCTTTCTTAGCAGGTTACTTGGTTAGAAAACTCATTGAGAAGCTCGGTTGGTTTGAGTCAAGTGTAGCTGCCACTCTGTCCCTTCCTGAGATGAATTTAGTGAAACCTGCTTGGGGATCCTACTGATTTCATGGGATCCAAACATGTTATTGATGCCACGTGGCTGCAAACATCATCATTAGCAAATAAAAATTCTTTGTTCCACATAGAATATTCCACTGTATACTCTACTAATTAGAAATTTTCACACAGAGATTTTGTTTTCTTATTAAAGTAACCAAAATGAAAAATAAAATAAAATATAAAATAAAATAAAGAAGAAAATTAGACACATGGTTTTTACAATTAATGGAATATAAAGTAGAATATAAAAAGTGGGACAAAAAATTTTGTATTCATCGTTAACAATGTATTTTTTTTTAAAGATTTTTTTTTTTTTTTTGGTGGCTGTAATCAAGTATTATTATCATGGTGTTGTGAAGTATGATGCCAATCCTGAGCCACAATGGTGTCCTAATAATAATAGCACTGGCTATTGCAGTGGATTTTGAATAATATTCTAATGCAACAAGTTCGCTTTCTAAGAATCAATGGTCACATCTTCATTTTTATTGGGACTGAGTGAGTGAGTTCATTGTTTATTTGGATCTATACGATCATTAATGTGCTTTACTCCTTTTTTATTATTTATTATATCCTCCCATTTATCTTGTTATTAAGCAATACTCACAAGTGAAATCAACACAAACTTCATGTACAGGTAATAAAGATCAACTAGAGCCTAATTGTCCCTGCATCATTAGTAACAAGGACTACAGGTTGGTAGAGGATTACATTGAAGAATTTTCTCAATAACCTTTTGGCCCAAAATTAATGACCCCCTAATTCCTAGCATAGTATGTGCTTCTGCTCTGTTTGATTACTAATAAGTGGAGAAAAGAGGAACCCGGATTTGCTAAACAGAACAATTAGAACTCTCATTCCAACCCTAGAATAATTATGAAATTCTATGCTTGAAAGTTTCCTTTTGCCCAGTTCCTTCCCTTTACATGACACAGAACCAAGGCAAGATTGTGAATGAACCCAGAGAAGAAGAATAACAAAATAGTAAGAAAAATACAGAACATGTTTTCAAACATCTAACTCTCTAAAATTGGCCTGTTCAAAGTTTAAGCACTTAACCATTAAAACATATTGTCTTCACAAGAGAAATTAAAAATTGGATATGTGCATTTTAATCTCTGCAAAGACCATGGTCAAGTGTTAAGGGATTGCTAGCCCCAAAAAAAAAAAATCATAAGGGAGACCATAAAACTACTTTTTTTTTAAAAACAATTCCAAGTGCAATACCTAAATAGCCAGCCAACAACAACAAAATGTGGGAAGGCAATCATGTCAGAAGCCCATGGTTTTGGCCGTGTAGCTCTTGTAGGGCAGGCATATAGCCTAGTCCTACTTATTCCCAATCATCTCCTCAATTCATCTTTATAGTACCTAGCAACTCCCTGAGTTATATCCGATACACCAGTTCCAAGTTACTTTGTAAACATGTATAGTATGCCCCCATGTACAGTTGCTTGGAGAAGATTGTTCAAGCAGGTTTTGTTAAGATTTCTGAAGCATCCAGATATATATGTCACCAACCTGGAATTTTATGTCTATAAAACAAAAAAAATGTAAGAGTTACTAGTAACATGGCTGAATTTTCTTATTCACCTTGAATAGGTTTCTGCACAGTCACAACAAATTAGTTACATTATATACCAAAGTGCAAAATCAAATGGGCATTAATTAAAACTCTAAAAACACTATAATTTTGTTGTTGACCTCTTTGTGGTATCACTTTTTTCAAGAATCAATTAAAACATCCATCTTGGGGAAGAATGAACAGCACTTTGCCGGGGTCTGCTGGGCTGCTCTGAGTTGTTCCGCTTCTTCATAATTGAGGATACAGTTGGGCTATAGTAGTCGTTACTCCTTTGAGAAGTTGTCGCTTGTGAATACATCTTCCTTCCATGGATAAAGCTTCTCTGCTTTTCTAGTAATGTTCTCCGAGCCACCGAGCTCCTTTGGACAATCCCCGATCTATTGTAAATTACACAACTCTGGCTCCGTCCCACTTGCTGAAACTTTCCCTCTCTAGGACTTGTATAGTTTCGACTCTCGGCAGTTTCTGCAGAATACATAGTCTCTCCCTCACTGCTATACCCATGCTGCATCTCTGAAACGTCTATTGGAGATGAACTAGACTGGACCTCACTTTGCACCCCATTTACAGAAGCTGTTGAGGAAATCTCAGGATCTGCACCAGCACTAGTGACACCTTTATGCTTGATTTGGTCTTCTCTCAATGGGCTCTGTGGAGGAAGTTCCTTAACACAATTATCATTGAAGCTAAGTGGCAGTCGTTTGGCTGACTGTGTCACTACTGCTGCTTTGGAAATCCTTGGAGGGAAATTAATATCTAAAAGCTGGATTTGTACACTTTCTTTCTTCCTAACAGGAACTGAAGTTAACTTGGGTGATTCATATATTTCTGGAGTTGGAATTCCTTGCACATGGGTTGAATGCAAATCATTTGTCAGGGTTTCTCCTTCGGCATTGTTTGCTGGAGCAGAACAGGTTGGCCCAGTTTGATCCCTGGTTTTAGAGATTATATTGGATGAAGATGAGGTTCCATCATTATCATTTTCGGTTGATTTAAATACTTGACGCAGTGTGAATGAAGCACAAGAATGCTCACTCCTCTGGGCTGCAGACATTAATCGAATGATTGGCAACTTTGGTTTGTTAAGCTCATCAAGGCTGCCCTCCCAATGCTGGTTTAACCAATCACAGATGATGGGAATAGGAATACCAAATTGCAGAGGAAGATCCTTCTTCCACGACAATGAGGACGATGATGAAGTTGAGGAAGACTTGGTATTTGGCGATGTGGCTAGTTTCATAGGATCACAGATCATGAATGCAAGATTGCCTTGTACATCGAATCCAGCAGACCCAGGACTCCATATTACTCCTTCTGTTGACAATTTTATGAGATTGTCAGTGGCAATCACTACCTTTCCTTCACCAACTGTTAATTCCTTTTTCTCCGTGTAGCCTAAGAGGTAAACTACACTTCCCAGATCCAGATTTGGTTTAGAACAGGTTTTCAAATAGGGAGGCTGCTGCCCCTGAGGATTTGAATCTCCATCCATGGCATCTAAACCCACAATTGTAAGATCTAAAACAGAACTTGTTACGAAAAACCTGAAACCAGTTAACGAACATGAGAAAATACATTGGAGAATTCCTAATAATACTAAAGATGCGTTTGGATACCGCTTATTTTGCTGAAAACTGAAAACAATTTTAAAAAAAAAAAAATCAGTTACTCTTCATTAATAAAATCACTGCACATTTGCCTTAGGCGCTGGATTTTAAAAAAATAATAAAAAATAAAAAAAAAGGGCTGAAACGCGTCTGCATGAAAACGCAGATGCAATCCAAACGCCTTCTAAGCCTGGCATAATCCATAACAAAATTCAGTAGAAAAGTCACCAAAATATTTTATATTTATCCAGTCATTACATTCACCCTACAAGAAGAGTACCAAACGTGCATGATCCATCACAATATGCAAGAGGCTTGCATCATTATGATAATGCTAATAATGCTTTTCCATTATGAATTAGTGATTTACCTTCCTGTGGTTGGGCTTTATTACACTTTACCTCCTTGACTTTTACAAAATTATGTTAAGCCTTCTTATAGTTTGGGTTTAATTTTGTTATAATTTCCTTCTTCATTTTCCTCAACTGTCATGGTGCCGTTGTGCAGTGTATTAAGTTATTATATTTTGGATGAACTATTTGAGGAAAAAGAACAAGAAAGATTGTGTAATAGGGTGTCAAATAAGGAGATCTAGTCTAGGGCAAATTTTTAAAGTTTTTGGACATAAACTGTTATTGAGCCTAAAGTGAGGTAAATTGTAATTCATCTAAAATTTTATTTAAGAGATATTGGGAATGGGACACCACTCTGGGAGGCACACTCTGATATAGCTACTCATTGGGGAAAACATCAACTACAATAACAGTTACTAACTAAAAGCTAAACCAGGTGATCATAGTACAAAGAAATGTTAGAACCCCAGGCCAAAAGATATACAAAGACAATCCTCCGGAGTCCTGATTGAACAATGGGCCTTGTAGTCTTTTCCCAACTGAAGACTCCGCCAAGGAATACCAATTGACATTAGAGTTCCTCTCTCAATGACTCCATATGATCATGGAGAAGTTTTGTTGCATATTTTTAAAAAAAATATATATAGAAAAACAAGTCATATTAGTCTCTTTCATAGAACTTATAGCCAAGAAAAGGAAGAATTTATTTAATTTGGATAACCAAGGAATTTACAATCAACACATGTCTAACCCTATTTAACAGCTCTATCACTCATATTACGCATGTTTCAATGACATTGAAAAAGAATAATATTCCAGAAGAAAATGAATCTATTGGTTGTCACTGTCTATAATATCAATCAAAGAAAGAACAGAATCAAATTAAATTAACCCAGGAACGAGTTACTGCTTCTTTATCTTGTATTCATTGCTACATTCAAAATTCTATGTTAAAAAAAGTCAAAAACTATATTTGCTTGTATCTATCAAAGAAAGAACTAAACCCAATTTTTAGGCTAGTAAATAGAGCACACAGCAGGTGCATAATGCAGTTGCATATGTTGCCGTCAAAGCGATCATGAGAGAGGTTTAAAGAGCGGTAATAGCAGTGGTGATAATGTAAAGGTGCTGGTGGGGCTATGAAGCTAACATTGTGCAAAAAGCTTGAAAATGCTATAGCCAGCCCCTCCTTCCAAGTGACTTTCTGTACATACATATTACATATGTGTATGACATAAGCATTCAAAGCTACCATATCTTCGAAGGCATGGCAGTGTGATCTTGAACTGGAGAAAATTAGCATTATAGATAGTCGGCTACAACAACCAAGCCTTATTCCCAAAAATTTCAGTGTCAGCTATGGATCCTCATCAGAGCATCATAAACCATTTTTTTTTTGGCACAAACCCTGAAACACATGGACTAGAGGGGGAAAAAAACCTACTAATACTTTATATAAGTTCAGATGACAAAAGAAATTAAGTGGTGCTTAGGTATATGACATGAATCCAAATAGAATAATTATTCATAGGAAAAAGAGGCTTTACTACTTATCTAAAACAGAATGGGGGAAAAAAGGCTTTACTGCTAAGAACTCATTCAATTGTCCACAAAAAGTCACTTGGACCACAATCCATCAATTACCCAAGTTTGAGTTAAAATTAAAAAATGTTCAATCATAATTCTGAAAGTAGTAATGGTTTACCAAAAAAGAAAAACATCATTTGATAGGTTGCTTCACTTATTCCTATTGATTTTCTTTGGCTTGCACTAGGTGTTATAGGTAACACTTACAAAAAAAGCTGCCACTTGTGATCCTTTTATATCCTATTTTTCATTACAATTACCCTAGTATATTCATCTATATTAGAAGCACATCCAATGCATCACAAAATAAGAAATGGAGTGGGATATGTCTTGTTACACCAACAGTAATACATGTAACCAACAAACATGCCTTGAGTGTAAAAGATATGACTTGATGGTTACATTCCATTGCTATGTCAATATTTACTAGTTTATGACCGTGAAGACATTCGCAAATAATATCTAGAGGGTAATGAAAAGGAAACAATTACAATGTAATGTCTCCATGACTGACAATTTTGGAAAAAGATATATGCAACAAATAATGGCTATCCAGTAAGATGCCACTGACAACAGGAGAATCATTCATTTCTTAAATTTTAAACCACAACACATACACAAACGAAAAAAATAAGACGCCTCGTACAATGCAAATTTATTAATAGTTCCATTGCAAATTTCCTTAGATCCACCTCGAATTCCAACACTTAGTAAAAGGTATCACATCTCAGTGCAGATTAGGAGTGTTTTAATAGCTCAAAGTAACTTCAAAAGTCACAGTCATAGCATTCGAACAATTTAGAAATCCATCTTCTTTCTCTTCATATTATACCATAAGCCCAAACCAAATTTTGTGCATACATTTTCTCTATTCTATTAATTTCTTCTTTTCCACTCTTCTTTCACAAGTCAATCAACTTTCCGTTCTTCTATGAGCTTATGATAAGCAGAAGGTTTTGGTATCTGGTTTCACACTTTACCAAATGACAGAGATCATAGTACAACCGAAATTCTATACAAATACAGCCAGTAAGTCAGCTGCAGCACAGGATCCTCTCCATTTCACTCAAGAAAGTCCATTTCACGGTTAAAGTTTTATTTCCTTAATCTAACGGTGTACAAACTACAAAGGGAAAATTTTTTTTTATAAGCTACAAATTGCAAATTTAAATGACATGGCACTAGATACACCTTTAAATTTGTACATTTAACATGAATCATGAAATTGATTTCAAATGGAGAGGATCCTTATACCAGCAGGACACTCCAAAATCACAATAATAGTTTTAATAATTATAAATTTGACCATTACTTCAACTGACATCTCAAGTTAAAAAAAGAAAGAGCAACAACCAAAAAAAAAAAACACATATGCACAGTATAACACACAAACCATGACATAAGAAACAGAAAACACAATCACTTAATAAAACAAAAAAAGATATTAATCCCCATTGATGCAAACAAAATAAACCTATAAATTTTAATTTTTGGGACCCACAAAAATAAAAACCTCTACTCTAACTATGCCACCTACTATAACTGCTTTGCTCATTCCTTTTTTATTAAGTTCTTCAACCTATTGCCATAAACCAACCTAAATATGCAACAAATTTAACAATTTTCTTCACGACATCTTAGTGGAACATAATTTTCACATGGGAGCATCACCGACATCACTTTTATCATAAACCAATCACAACCAGCGACCTCAACAGATATGAAAAAAGTTGTGAAATTTGTTGCATATCTGAAACACAAAACAATACAAAAGGAAAAAAAAAATTCAAAAGGTCAAATCCCATCATATAACCACATATTCCTACAATAAACATAAAACACAGAAAAAAATAATGAAGAATAAAAATAGCCCAAAATGGAAATACTACATATTTCTAAGGCAGAAAGGCAATAATACCTGTGAGGAACAAGAGTGGCGGCGACACCATTTTGGAGGCGGATCTCGGAGCTCTCGGCAGAAGTCACAGAGGGAAGATTAGCATGAGTGGTCAAGAGGAGATTCCGGTGGATCAAGAAGCCAGTGCCGTCAGAGATTCTGGCCATGGCAGAAGCTTTGTTAGTAAAAATGGTAGCCTTCATTCTCTCAGACTTTCCTACACCTTTGCAGAAACACCAAGACTCAACACCCATGTTTGTGGGAATGGTCTTAGAAATAATGGGTTTTGCTCAGAATGGTGGATCTACCATGACCAAGCTTGGCATTGCAGCAATGAGTAGTATATAAAAACAAAAACTAGAGATGGGTTTGCGTTTAGAGAGAGAAAGGAATGACGAGATGGTCGTGAAATGAGTAAAGACTACACAGATTGAGCTGGAATTTTTTTTTTTAAGAATAAAGTGAAAGAAAGTACTGTCTTTGAGATAGAGAGAGAGAGAGAGAGAGCGAGAGAAAGAGAGAGAGTAAAAGAAGTAAAACAGTAGTGGGAGTAATGAAAGAGAGATGATGAGTGATAACATATATTTGTTTTGGAACTGGACAGACAAGTGGGGAGTGCTGTTGTTGTTGTGTTGGGTCGAGTGACTGCTTGTATTTTTGGATTATATATCCATGTAAGTAATAATATTCTAGGACCACGTATTACCCCATAATTTAGGTTTTGTTTGAGATTTATTTATTTTGATAAAATTATTTTTACCAACTTATTTTACTATTTAATTTATATTTATTATTGAAAATATTGTAGATAAATATAAAAGTTAGCTGAAATTGTATAGTGAATCTCATAAATAGTACTAAAAAGTGTAATAGGATCATAAATAATAGCAAAAATAAGCTAAATAATAAAATAAACTGATTTTTTTTTTTTTTCAAACACACGCTTAGTGTGCGTTTGGGAAGTAATGAAAATTATAAATTATATCATTATTTAGCTTATTTTTGTGACTATTCATGGGCCCACTGTACTTTTTGATACTATTCATAAGCCCTACTGTATTATTTCAACTAATTTTTACCTTTATGTACAGTACTTTCAGCAATAAGTTTAGTTTCACAAAATAAGCGGTATCCAAACAGACCATTATTCTCAAAAAAAAATTTATTATTGTTCCATAAATTTTTTTCCACAATTTTAACGTAGCAAAATATGAGTGATTACTAATTAACCATCACCTACACAAAAATTCACAATTTTTTTTTCATTAATTACACTCTATCATGTCATAGTTGTGGTAAAAAATTGTGAAAAATTTTGTCGTCTTAGGCTTTTTTCTTATACATTACATGTATCATAAGTATGTGTGTTCAACAAAATAAATAAAAATTCATTTCTGAGCATTGACTGTCACACATTATTTGTTAAACACTTGCAGTATACACATCATCAAATGACTAAAATTGTATTTTATAATTTTAACTAAAATCGTTGTGGGGCCCGAGGACTGATGAATGGATTGTTGGGCTGTTATCATTATTACTAAGGCATCATAAGCCGGAAGAGGGAATCTACCCGAGGAAGGGAAAAGGCAAAGGACTATTGGGAGATCCAGTTGTGAAGGACAGGGTAAGGAGAGAGAATCATGGATGGTAGGGGAAGTTTCCAGTGAGAAGTAGCCTACTGCCTCTGCATTAAATGGTTGGTAATAGCTTTATCAATTGCATTGATGAGGAAGTGACTTGAATAGTATAGTTCACAGCTAAGCAACTTATTCTACCACTTTCAACAGATGTTTAAGAGAACAAGTGTCATGAGGTGAGTTTGGTTATGTAAAGATGGGGAGCTGAGATATGAAGTAAAAAGGAGTATATAAAGGAAAGGAAATCTATAGATTAAGGAGGAGGAAGGCACATGCATCAGAAAGAAAAGAGTTAGATTAAGAACATTGAGAGAAGAATGTGAACAGTGTACTATTTTGAGTATCATTGGCCTCCTCAGGCGAACTTGTAATAAGCCATTTATCCACTCAATCTATAATCCATAGTCTTTTTTCCTTGTTTTTATCCTCGGGCTAAGTCTTCCCTTTTTGTTTGACCAATTCTTTTACAAATATATTGATTTGGGTCTAGTTGAACTGTACCTCCCTCACTATTCTAAGTGGGTTTGGGTTGTTTGATTTTTGTGTCATTACAATCATGTTTTAAAAACACAATTTAAAAAAGTAACAAATTAAATTTTCATTTTAGACAATAAAATTTAAGCAATATAATAAGTTAAATTTTATAATTTTAAAGTAATAAATTAAACCTAAAAGTTTTTAAAAGTAACAAATTAAACTTTCAACTTACATTTAAACCTCAAACATAATTAACGATGAGTTAATTTGTTACATTTTAAAATCTAAAGCTTTAATTTGTTACTTTTGAACAAATAGGATTTAATTTGTTATTTTTTAAAATTAGGTTAATTTATTAATTATGAAATTACATGGTTTTTATTTTTATAGATAATTACAATATGTTATTAATCCCACAACTCAAACTATTTCCCCTTAGATCCCCAAGCATTTAGTGCATGGGATGTGCTAACTACAAGGTTGAAATGATATTTCCTTAAATTTATGGGTTGTTTGATTGTGTTGTTTAAACAACAATTTTCATTGTTTAAACAACACAACACGTATTTTTACAACACTTTTTTACTCACATGTATTTTCACAATACTTTTTTATTCATACGTATTTCCATAACATTTAAACAACGTTACTAGAACAATATTACCAAATTGACTATCTTTGCATAACAACTATGCATTTGTGTCAAACAAATGAGTGGAAATATATATGTTTCACCTTCAAAAAGAAAAAAAGAGCCAAAAAAGATAGGGTTCAGGTTGCACAAAGGATTTATTGTGTCTTCTTATTTTTAGATGATGACGCGGCATGCTGATGTAATTTTTTTTTTTATTATTTTATTATTTTCATCAGTATATAATATGCTAACAGTGCACTCTCTTTGTCACGTGTGTATTTTATATTATTGGGTTTACAAAGACCAAAATATAATTGATTTTCTGATTTAAATGATTGGCTTAAGAACAAAATCAATTTAGGGACTAAAACGAGAATTGACCTAAAATGTAGGGACCAAAAGTATATTTTCGCCAAAAAAAAGTACTTATCCCAATTAATATAATAGGCATAAAAATAAATATTATACTTTTTTTTATAAATTTTTTAATTAAAAAATAAAATAAAATGCTAATGTGGCATTTAAAAAATGCTAACAAACTTTTTTTAATAATATGTTAATGTCTATGTCAGCAGAACACTCCATCTGCCACGGAAAACTTTTTTATTAGTGGGATGTCGGCAATGGTTAAAATAAAAATGATTTTATGTTTTCAAGAATTAAGGCAAGCGCAAAATAAATTTAGGGTACATGAGATATTAGGCCCAAAATGTAAGGACCTTTTCGACAAAATCTATTTTTGAAACACCTGGCTGCCGTGCCAATTCCCAAGTAGGGCAAAAGGTGAAAACTCTAATAATATGTAAGGGCATATTTAGAAGAAAAAAAAAAAAGAAGAGGGAAGAAATCGGCTGATCAGCTCTCCCACCGAAGAAGAAGAAGAGGAGATCGGCGTGAGTGAGAGGAAACTGATTTTGGGTGCAAAGGGATACTCTCAAAACGCAGCGTTTCAGGTTAGGATTTTTTATTTTTATTTTCCCTCTCCTCGCCGTGTCCCAGGCGTACTCGTACGACACGGGCACGGCACGGCAGGCAAATTGCCGTGTCCGTGCTTTCAGAGAAGGAACCGATAACTTTAAACTTGCTCATACATACAGTTTGCACTGTTCTGAAAAGAACTTGAAGACTTTGTTTGGTTGATACCTTGTAGGTGTTGCTTGCTTTGTTTTATTATTCAACATGTCGTCCCTAAGGAATGCTGTTAATAGACGAGCTCATAAGGAGCGAGCTCAACCGTAAGTCTCACCAGAAATAATAATTTCTTTTATATTGTACCCTTTCAAATATATATAAATACTTTTCATTTTCATATCCAGACATGCAAGGAAAAAATTTGGGCTTCTTGAAAAACACAAGGACTATGTTGAGCGAGCACAAGCGTTCCACAAAAAGGAGGATACTTTGCGGGTAAGTATTCTTGCTTCTTGTTTAGCTGGTAATCAAACTCTCAAATACATAATGGGTTTGTTTTGTAAATGGGTTTTTTTTTTTTTTGCTCTACAGAAACTTAAGGAGAAAGCAGCTTTTAGAAACCCAGATGAATTTTACTTCAAGATGATCAAAGCAAGAACTGTTGATGGAGTCCATAAATTAGAGTAACATTTTGATAATTCTTTTGCATTTTTTTTAGAAATTTTCACCCATGAATCCAAGTTGATTTGCAAGCTTCTGTTGCAGGAGTGAGGCTAATAAGTACACTCCAGAAGAGCTTATGCTGATGAAGACTCAAGATATGGGATATATTCTTCAGAAATTGCAAAGCGAGAAAAAGGTGGATTGGTGTTTTGCTGTAAAACTCATGGTTGATCAATTGTCTTTTGCAAAATTTTCTAGAAGGTTTTGATTATGGAATTCCATGGTTCAATGCAGAAAATTGAAAAGCTGGCGGCGGTGCTGCACTCTGTTGATGATCAGCAATCAAATAGACATGTTTACTATGCTGAAGACAGGTTTGAACTTACTAACTATTAATTCTTATTTGGATGCATTCTTATTTTTACTATTTGCTATTTTGACAATTGAATGGGTGTTGTTTATGACTGAGTATTAGTGTGGGTGGGGAGGTTTGTATGGTACATATGTGGTGTGAGATGGTCAAAGGGTGAGGTTTTGGCATGACACATGGTGTGAGAATCAAGTATTGAAGGAATTGTTAATAAACAGTTAAATTATTGTCTAATAATAATGGTTACCCCTTGTGTAATTGTTGGTCCATGTTGTTTGACATGGTTCAATATGTGAAGCCCGAAGTCAGTACTGTTAATAAGCACTTGATTTTGGGCATTGTTAGAAATCATGGCAGAGGACAATATTGGATTTCAGCATACCTTGCATGATGGTAAAACACCACACATTGAGTTATTCCACTCATCTGATAGGAACCCGGTAGTTCCTAATGGAGATTGATGGGAATTATAGGGGAATGGATGGCGATTGTAGGGAAATTGACTTAATTTGAGGTAGTCACCCTCCATAGAAAAATAGAGAGATTAAGAGAGAGAGAGAGAGAGAGAGAGAGAGAGAGAGAGATGCAATAATGCACTAACAAATTGGTTTGTTCTTCATTGATATCTCATATTGGCCCACATGGCCTTATCCTATTGGTTCTATCATTCACCATGTGCATTAATAATTTCAACATGTGCTAAATGTGATTAACATGCTTGGAATTGTACCTAACTAACTAACTACCTAACTAACTAAATCAATACAACAATTATTATCCATATGCTTATAGCATTCCTAACATTTTCCTCCCCTTGAAAACACCTTGCCCACAAGGTGTTGCTTGAAATGACACCTTCATGAGAGGTGACCTACCATAGAACCAATACTCCAATGGCATTTTGTAGGCATAGGACACTGTAAATTGACGGTTACAAAGATATTGGCCATACATTACCTTCATAGCCACATTAGGTTCCCCAAAAGCATCATGGTTAATATGGATGACACCAAATGCACTAAAAATATGGTATAGAAGCTTCTCATCCACATTAAGGTCAAGGACTCCACTGTAATGTTTGCACCAACATGTAAGCTCCTTTTGTTTTTCTTGATTGTTAATCACCAATGTTGGCAAGATGGTAAGCTTACCATGAGATCCCTGCCCAATATCACCCACGCCTTCAATGGGCAAATTAAGTGATTTCATGTGATCCCACCAAGCGGTCCAAACCCATGACCAATTGATCTCATTGGCAGCCACACCATATAATAGTTTCTTTGGTTCCTTATTAGAACATTCCAGCTCTTTCGAAACCAACCAAAAGCACTTACAATCATTAAAGCAAGCTAGATAATCTGTCTGTACATGAGCATTTGTCCCCACTTTGACAAGAATGTCCAAGTTCAATTGTGCCCGATCCTCTATAAGGTAAAGGTCGTGGTACAGAGAATTGTAGCAGGGCATGATTGCAATGCTCGTATCTGAAAGAAAAGACCACCAATTTTTGTTAGGGTCAAAGATTTTCGTAGAACTCAAGGATTGGTGCACATTCTTTTTCTCCCCAACTGGCACGACTAAAGGGTCAATATGTTGAAAAGTGACCCAATCATTTGCGCCTTTGAAGTTGCTAGGAACTGTTGGAGTTTGTGATGTGCCATGAACCTGAACCTGAACTGCAATAGGACCCTTGCATGGACCATCGAAACTCACTAATTCCTTTAAATCAAGAAACTCTTCAAGATCAGCCACATCTTCACTGTCATTTGCATCTTCACTGTCAAGGGTAGTTTTCGTTGATTCAACAATCTGAAACTTTTCACTTGTTCCTTCAAGAAGCTGTAACTCTTCTTCGGACATATTCTCAAGATCCTCCTGCACTCTTGAAAGTTCTTCCTTCATGGCCATGTTAGATTTAGCCAAGGCCTTCATCATCTTTGAAATATCCTTGACTTCTTCTAAGGCTTTATTCAACATTTGCTGTATTTCTTTCAAAAGTTTTCGTTCATCAGAATTGCTCGTCTCAGGATCAACGGCTCTGATACCACTTGTTAGGAACCCGGTAGTTCCTAATGGAGATTGATGGGAATTATAGGGGAATGGATGGGGATTGTAGGGAAATTGACTTAATTCGAGGTAGTCACTCTCCATAGAAAAATAGAGAGTTTGAGAGAGAGAGAGAGAGAGATGCACCAATGCACTAACAAATTGGTTTATTCTTCATTGATATCTCATATTGGCCCACATGGCCTTATCCTATTGGTTCTATTATTCATCATGTGCATTAATAATTCCAACATGTGCTAAATGTGATTATATACTTGGAATTGTACCTAACTAACTAAATCTGAATACAACAATTATTATCCATATGCTTATAGCATTCCTAACACATTCATTGTCCAATGCACCATGAGCGTCCAGCTTCTTGTTCTGCTTTCTTTCATGATCAGAAAAACAGAAAATGAGACCTTCAGTGTTGGTGCACGCTACTCAAGCCAATACACATGATGCCTACAGACTAAAAACCTCACACTCACTCAAAGAACATTTTTTACCAAGCAAGTTTACTTACTATTTAGATTTTTCGATGCCGTAATGGGCCCTCAATAGGAGGCTTTTATAGCCACTTTGTATGGCCACGTAACTGGATTTGAGTTTTTTTTTTTTTTTTTTTTAGAAATAACTGCATTTGAGTAATGTCTAGCTAGCATTACTGCAGATGATTGTTACCAGTCATCTGAGTTGCCTTAGGCGTTGCTCCCATTTTCCTAGGTGTTACTCTTATAGGGAATGCTCTTCATGGGAATTCAGTTATGACTTCCACATGCACATGGTGAGCATGATTTGGCCATGCATCTCTCCATATTCTTTCTATCGTGCTTCATAGAAATAGATAACACTGAGCACACTTGCAAGAAAATTTTGGAAGCACTACACCAAATCCTCTTTGAGGACCAGCCGAGCAACATCCCTAAAGCATCTTGTTTATGCCATAGACTCATCCTAACACATTATATCAAGTATTTCTAATCCCTCTCAATTTCAAAAAAATCATATCTATACTTAGTCCATCATAAACATCATAACATATTCACAGTTATACTTATATCGCCATCATATTGTACTATAAACTGTCGATAGTGAGTATACACTCAGTGATGTGTTACCGAATAGTCTTCCCTTTGCCCTGTGATGCTTCTGTTCATTCCTAATTGGTATCTTGAAAGGTAAGGATGTGATCATAGACTAACATATCTGTACATGCTTTTAATGTTTGAGAATTGAAGCAGTGAATTCTATGTTTGATATTCCATATTGCAAATGGAGCAGGTTTGGAAGTGTAGGTTGACTAATAATGGTATGACGAAGGACTGGATCACCAAAAGTGTAGGTTGACTAATAATTGTATGACGTAGAACAAAGGGGACCAAAGTCAAATCAGATTTGAAATTCCTGGGTCAGATCTGACAGTGCCCAGACAGCTTTAATTTAAGGAATTAGGGTCAGGGTTTGGTGGGGGGAAAAGGCTAGAAAATAGTAAGGAATAAAGGATTTCTTATGTTGAGAATGAATATTAGGATTTGGAGGAATACAGGGGACTGCCCCTTGTTGATTGGTGCTGCTTGTGTCGTGATGGGGAAACGGTGGACCACTTCATTCTACTTTGCTCAATAGCTGGAGCAATTTCGTTCATGTTTCTCTTTCAGGTGTCTTGGTTTGAGCTTGTCTCATGTAGAAGGGAAATTGTGTTAGTAGGAGGTACCATATTGCTTGGAGAGTAAGCATCCATCTTTGCTGTAGCATTTGGTTTGTTTTGGAAAAAATAAGAGGGCATTCCAAGGCAAGGAGCAATCCATGGGGAGAACTAAAAATGGGTTTCCTCAAGGCATTATACTCCTGACTATCAATTATCCATTTCATCAAAATTTTTTGTTTTTTTTTTTTTTGCTTTGTTGAAGCTTTAAAATTTATGCTATGATTATAAACTCTTCTTTTGTTTCTGCTTTTATGTTGTTCTTTTCTCCTTCCCGTGTTTCCTTTTTATTTTCTTTTTAATTTGGGGTTTGGATCTGTTTCATCCCTTTGATATTTCTTGCAGGGAGGAGGCTAAAGAAATACAATTACACTCTTTGAAAAGCACATCAGTGCCTACTAATGACGTTTCCAATGATAGTAAAAGGTATAGACAATATGTTGGTGGTTATTGGATGCAGATTGATTTGACTAATAAGTTTTGTTAATTTTGGAACTTGACCTTTTGCTCTTCATAGATGTGATATTCAAGGATCTAATTTGGCACTTTTACATTCCAATATTTTAGAAATGGAGGAGAAAAGTGATAGTTTGACTAGCTATTTGGTTGACATTACAAGTGTCATTCATACATTTGAAGAGATTCACGATGATCTAGTCTTGGCAATAAAATTGAACGTTGAATGTGGCCATACAACAACAACAAAGCCTTAGTCCCAAAATTTTGGGGTCGGCTATGGATCCTCGACAGATTATTTAGGCACTCATTGATGAACATTATGTTTGGCTTTAAAATTCCATCAATAATAATGGGGAGATAAGTGCAAACATATCTTCAAATGTTTGAGTTTCTTCATTGGAAGTTAAAGCCCCTTTTAATGAACTATGTTAAATTTATTTTCTAATGCATATATTTTATTAATTTCAACCAAGTGTGTCTATGTCTACATATAAATAAATAAACAAACAGATGAATTGAGCATTTTCTACCTCCTCTCTAAGGTGCAAATGAGTTGGTTGAAGGGTTTTCTTGGCTCATAAATGAGCCAAGCTCCCAAAAGTTCGGCCCAAGCTAGTTGCTATATGAGAATTTAAGCAAAAGGAAAAAAAATGGCCAAATAGTCCATTGCTTTTATTTCTCTATGTTTAATTTATTATTATCTGTTGATTATTTTAGAAGGTCAAGTGATTAGCATGTGACTTTAATGAAGTTGGATGGTTAGGATCTAATTATTATATATAATATGAAGGGTTAGGATTCTAGCCTCTTTTGATTTATTATAGGTAGTCTTTGCTTACCTAATTTATGAAATTTCAGATTTGAATATTTCTTTTGAGCCTAGAGATTGAGGTTTTAGTTTTCCAACGCCAATCCCATTTTCAGTTTTTAGCTGTAATCTTTTTTTATTGGTAGAATTTTCTTCTTAACCATTATTTTACACCATTCTAAGTTCTGTTCACCGCATCAAGTTGCATTGGAGTAAAAGATCTTAGATCTAAGTCACAAATTCCAGATTTATGTCAAAGGTTGCAACTTTGATCTATGATTGGTCGTGGTAGAGATTGTGGGGATAGCAGAAATCAATACCCGCAAGTAGAGATGGTTGACATGAGGCAGATGATTGAAGATTTGTGACGAGTGTTATAGCGATGGGAACTAGCGGGAGCCCGTATGGAGATGTCAAAAGGCAACCACGAACCACAGGACATGCTGAAAGGTGGTCTCGAGGATGAGAATGATGATATAGAAGACAAATATTCCTTTCATGATGATTTATATATAAAACTTGCAGCATGAGGCAAATTGGATGATAGGCTGGCGTGTGTAGTTTAATTGAAGGATGAAAATTTTGAAAGACTTTGTGTCATAGACTAGGATTTTTTACTCGGCTATGATGTCTACTTTGATGATGGTCCAAGTGTTCGATGCAAGTCTTTAGTGTTCTTTTGGGCATGGAAGGTTTGCATTCACATGTTAATGTGAATAGCTCATGAGTGTTTGATGAAATTTGAAAGAGAATTTTAGTGAAGATGGATACTTTCACTTGGAAAGATGTGATTTCTAATAATTCTTCTATCAACATATTACTGAATCATGAGAATCTTTTTTTTTTTTTTTTTTTAAATGAAGATAAAGATACAAATATTTATTGTGATTGTGTTTAGGAAGGATTTGTGGAGCGAGACTTAATTCAACAAGATTCAAGAGATGCAAGGATGAGGTTAAGAAAAATTTCAGAACAAAGTTGTATGGTTCCAAATGTTGGTAATTTATGCTAAGTAACTTGTTCATGTTTGGAGAATGGTTTTCAAGCTTGTTTTGCACTAGTTCTTAGTGTCATATTTAGGATAAGGAGCTATGGGTGACTAAGAAAGAAGTGATTGAAAACATTATATGGGGCTCCAATAGATTGTGGAGAATTGAGGCCAAACTCGTGTATGAGTTTCTTCAACTTTGGAACTGCTGATGTATGAGAACTTTTAAGCCCAAAGGGGGGGAAAACGAAAAAGGCGCATTAGTCCATTGTCTTTTATTTCTTATTAATCCTTCTTCTACACCATATCTGAGTTCTTCAACCTAGGCTTAGCTGGGTGGTTTACAAGTCCATATATGTAAGTCAAATATTCTTGAGATCTACCATGTAATGCCTTAAGTGATGAAGGTTTCTTCTCATTTGTTCTCTCTCTCTCTCTCTCTCTCTCTCTCTCTCTCTCTCGTTCCAATCAAGAATTCCTCAAAAGACTCGAGCCACAAATCCACAATCTCAGTCTCTCTCACTCATACTTCATCTTTCTCCTTTTCACTGATATCATCACCTGCAATTTCATTGAAACAACTACAAAGATATCTCCTTTGACATTTTTTGAGTCTTATATTTTCTCTTCTAGATCTATTGTGGAGGTTCAGAAGCTAAGCAATTCACTGAGCTCCTTTTCTTTCTATGCTCCTAAATCTATTTTCTTTTGTCCTTTTACGTTTATAGTGTGCTGTGAATTTTCCTTTACTTTTGCAATTTTCAACTTTTATATGCATTTCAAAATTTTCAATCCCAGGAAAACTCCCAGGGCAGAGCATTAATGAATTCTCTGTGTTCCCTTCTTCTTCTTTTTATTTATTTGATTGTATTTTGAATTTGGCTTAAAGCTAAGATGAGATTGAGTTTGGTTCGTAGTGAGTTTAGTCAAGTTCAAGCTTGTTAAATAGACCTCAATTTGTGCTTGGGTCCCATATATATTCAATCAAGCCTAGCTCAAGCACCATGAAGCCTTGGTTGGCTCAATTTGTTTACACCCTTACTCTTCTGAATATAATTGGTGAGGCCTAAAAGGTAGGCACTGTGTGAAGTTAAGCTCTCCCAGATCTCTTTATTTTCTCTTATTTCCCACCTCACTTAAGAACTCAAACATGAGAAGATATTTCCATTTAAATTTGTTTCACTTATTTTCTATTTAGTTCCCATTACTTCCCTCAATTTTCAAAAAACGAAGCCATTTAAAGGCATAAAAATTGGAAGTATTTTGCTATAAATTTATTTAGCTTGTCTTCCGTTCACTTCCATCAGCGTCCTTATTAAATCTAAACGTAGGATCCAACCTACCCATTTATCAATTACCAAAATGTGAATTTTTTGAATAAGATGAAACCAGTCAAATTTGCAATTTGATAAAGTTGAGTTCATGAATTGAGCATAAATTTCTCGACCAGCCCTAAAATCCAAATTCTCAAGCTCAGATTTTAGGGTTTCATAAGGTTTGTTAAATTTGGAGAAAAATATATTCATACAAACTTTAAAGACTTTTCCTTAAATTTTCCTATCTTATCTTTCTGATTTCTGGCGATCTAGTGGGCCTTAGGATACTGAACTAGAGTGGCTGATGGTGGAGGGTTTGGAGATATTGGGTGTTTGAGGTTGCAGGCTATCTGTGGGAGTAGTACCAGGGAAAAATGTGGAAAAGATGAAAACAGAGTATTAGAGGGTTCTGGAGATACGGGATGAGTGAGATGAGAGGAGTGATGTGAAAGAAGACTAAAAAAAAAATGGAGGAGCCATAGGGTTTTTATTGTACCTACCATTTTGGCCTTAATGCTTCTTTATTAACTAAAGGCATATTGAACACAACTACACATGTATTCTCACAGAACTCCAAGTTTTCCAATTAAAATTATTGCATAACTAATCTGGGTTATGATAGATTTTTTATTTATTTATTATTATTAAGAAAAATGGTAGTGTCATTTTAGTGTGATGGTAGTGTGGTCACTGTGACAGTGACAACTGTAATAGATCTAGTAGTGGTGGTGGGGCAGTGGCAGCAAAGGCATTGATTGTGTTGGTTGTGGTGATGATAGTGTGATAGTGGCGCCAATGGTATTGGAGGAAGAATGTTGATGAGGCAGTGGTGGCAAATGCATTGATGATGATATATTGGATGTAGTGACGATAGTGGAAAGATTCTTGTAAGTAGTTTTGGTGAAAGAATTATGGTGATTATCATAAATTGATTTTGGTGTTCTGTTTCCATCTATTCTCTCTTTTCTTTTCTTTTTTTCTTTTTTTGCTTTACTTTTTAAAGTGCACACATTTTCAAATGCATTTGTTGCCATTTTAGGGGAGCATAAAATACCAATGCTACCACACAAGCCCTAACTTGTCATTTAGTACAGGCGAAAATTACATATTCTTCATTACAATTTTGAAGGTCAATTTATCCTACAATTTAGTTCGTAAAATGCTTCTTAATTCTACCTTTTCCTTTTGTCTTGACTCCTGAACTCTTTGTTGTTATTCAGTGTTATTAGGACGCAGTTGTTTATTTCCTATTCTTTTGTCTTCCTTGTAGGAAAACATCCACTTCCTATAGAGAGCTAGAAGCAAGGAGGAATAGGGTCAGTCAGTTGGAAAAACTCTATATGGATATGGCATTGCAGAAGGAATTGCAGGTATTTACATCTTAAACTTGCCTTAATTTTATTGCCTGTTGAGTTGCGCACCAAAGTTCTGTGAATAAAAACATCCAATTTAATAAACAGAAAAAGGGTCGGAAGCGCAAATTACGTGAAGATGAGATTGTTTGTCCCACCTCTAAACCTGTATACAAGTGGCGGCCAGAACGAAAGCGTTGAGAAGGTTTTCTTGATGATAGAGCATCTTTCTTTGGCTTGATATCTTGCCTCTTACTCAATTTGATTGTTATATCTACTTTATAATTCAGGAATGGGGCTCTAGTTGGCCACTGTGACCTGATTTTTTAACAGTATAGTCCATGCAGATCTTAAGTTATATTAGAATGTAGAAAATTTTGCTTGCATTTTCTGTTGTGGATTATATATAGTGACATTGTTTTGGTGGGGATTTTGAAAGCATTCCTCTTCTTTAGAAAAGGCATAAGCTATTTGCATTTTATTCGGTGAAGGAAAGTTGATTTAGTCTTTTGTCAATTTTGTGAAGTGTGCCTTTTAGGTAGATTTTAAGAAACAACTGTTCTTTATGCAGATGATGTTCTCATATTTTTAAAAGGCAGCAGTCTTCTCAAACTGACCCCAACTTGATAGTAGGGTGGTACTTCTACTATCAATATTTCTGTCCAATATTTGATATTATTGATTGATTTATTGTCAAAACAGAAGCTACCAGAAAGTGATTTATATTGGTCAATTTTCAATTCAAGGGCCAAGAGCTATTCTTACTTTTGACCAATTTGTTTATTTATGCATTCTAATGACTGATCAAAGCCTTTTTTCTATTATTAATGGATGCCTCATTTCATGAAATGCAAAGAGTACATGAAAACATGGACGACATTTATAGCTAAATAAAATGTTAAATTCAACAGAAGCAAGACATTTAGGTTCCATAGTTCACAACCTAAAGAGTTTTAGCATATCATAGAATTAAGCCAATCAGGAACAACATAATTTGTTTTATTTGATAGCTTTTTCGTGCAAAAAACTAGTAAAAACTGGGACGCGCAGGTACGTATGCTTAATTTTTTTTTTTAGCTTAATTGGCTAATTTTGACAGGTACAACTTTTTAAATATTCACTTCCTTTTAGGTAGTGTTATACCTTTTTTCCAGCTTATTTTGTAAGCAAAATTAGCCAAAGAAAATGAGTTATACCAAACCAGGGAAGCTACATTTATGTACAAAAAAAACTAGTCAAACTTTAGTTTTTTAAATATACATTCCCTCAAAAATTAATTATTTAAAATTTTTTTGGCTTGCACTTGTATATTCTTAGTTTCTTACTATAATCTAATTTTAAAATTTAAATTTAATGTAAATGTTTTTTTTTTTTTTTGAGGAAATTTGTAAAATTCATTAATGTAAACCGGCTAAATCAGCTTCAAGTATATAGTACCTGAGAAAATTGTGGTGGAACTTTCTCCATCCACACTAAAAAATCTGGAATATTAATTGCGTGTCTGGCTAAACTATGAGCAAAATTATTACAATCTCTCGTTACATGAGAGTACAGTAATTTATCAAAACTGTTTGAGAAGTGCTTAGCATCATTGATGAACGGATCTATAGAGGACATGGAACTCTCGGGATCTGTCAGAGCTTTCATAACTAGCAAAGAGTCGCCTTCCAGCACCGCATTGTTGATGCCTATCTCTGGAGCAAAAGACAGCGCCCATGCTGCTGCCATTGCTTCGACCTCGTTGCTGTCATACACCTGATTAACCAGCTTGGAGCAGGAAGCCATCACTTGACCGGAGCTATTTCTGACCACCACGCCTAGGCCAGACTTGTTTTCGCCGGAGAACACCGTACCATTGGAGTTGATTTTCACCATCTCCGCTTGTGGTGGTCTCCATCTTTTCCTGATACGAGCTGTATTCTCCTTCCGAGGTACCTGGCAAGCTTGGAATTCATTAAACCAGTCTTTGGATTGTTGGACTATTTGGTGGAGAGTGTTGGCGGTTGTTTGTTAAGCCGAATCTGGTTCCTTTGTGTCCACACAGACCACATTATCAATACCAATATTTCCACATCACTTTGCTGCTGCATTAACGTGGACAACAGATGTTTGAAATCCTGGAAATTTGATTGACTTCGAATAGGCCCACTGCCGTGAGTATCCCACACAATATCGAGCTCTTTGCACGTCCACAGAGCATGCAAAGGAGTTTCATGGGCAGCACGACATCGTTCACATAATGGGTCGTTGATAATTGTTCTTCGCACCAAGTTCGCTTTGGTGGGCATCGCATTACGGCAAGCCCGCCATAACAGATTTTTTACTTTGTTAGGCACCTTGAGAGACCATAATCTTTTCCATAGCGTTGAATCCGCATTTTGGGGCTGTTGAGAAGGTAGCACTTCAGTTTCCTCCTTCAAGAACCTATATCCTGACTTACAATTGTACCTGCCATCTTGTGAGTGGGGCCATATAAGAGTGTCTTCTGATGCAATACGGCTGAGTGGAATTTGTTTGATCAAGGCAGCTTCCTCTTCGGCAAAAACTCCATCAATAACGTCGCTGTTCCATTGCCTTGTATTGTTATCTATTAGTTCGGCTACTGTGGCTGATTCCATGGATGGTATGGGAGACGATGTCACTTGTGGTGGGTGCTTTCTAGGGAGCCAATGGTGCTGCCACATTTTTATTGACTCTCCGTTTCCCACTCACCACCTTGCCCCCCTCGTCAATACATCTCTACCGTACAAAATGCTCCTCCAAGCATATGACCCGGATCTTGACTCCTTGGCTTCCATAATTGAGCAATTTGGGAAAAACCTTGATTTGAAGACCTTATAGAAGAGTGAGGTCTTATTGTGAAGTAGGCGCCAAGCTTGTTTTGCTAGGAGAGAGTCATTGTAAAGTGCTAAGTCTCGGAATCCCATACCTCCAACCATTTAGATTTTGTCAACTCATCCCACTTCAACTAATGGAACTTCCTCCAATCACCCCGTTGCCCCTAAAAGAACTTTTTAATCAAACCTTCAATCTCATGACACAATCCCAATGGTAGTTTGAAGCAGCCCATGGTGTAGGTAGGTATAGCTTGAATTACTGACTTTATCAACACTTCTCTTCCTACTTGTGATAAAAGTTTCCCTTCCCACCCTTGAAGCTTTTGCCATATCCTCTCTTTGATGTAATTGAAGCTTGCTTTTTTCCCTTTTCCCACAAATGATGGCAACCCCAAATACTTATCATACTGCAATATCTCTTGAACTCCTAAAACTTGTTTGATGCTATTTCTGATGTCATCTGGTGTGCATTTGCTAAAGAAGATGGCTGTTTTGCTTCTATTTACTTTTTGACCTGATGCATTCATAGACCTCCAAGATATTTAGCACTTTTTCACATTACTCCCTCGTTGCCCTGCAAAATAAAAGACTATCATCTGCAAAAAGCAGATGGGTTAGTTTTTGGCCTCTTCTACAAAGAGAGAAGCCATGAATCTCATCATAATGTTCTACATGCTTTATCAGACCATTCAATCCTTCAGTGCATAGTAGGAATAGAAAAGGGGATAGGGGGTCCCCTTGTCTTATGCCTCTTGTTGGGTGGATAAGACCTCTTGGTTCACCATTAATCAAAATGGAATATGTAACATATTTCACACAAAGCATGATCAAATGTATCCATTTTTCAGCAAAACCCATTTTCCTCATCAACTCCTCTAGGAAAAATCACTCCACCCTGTCATAGGCCTTACTCATATCCAACTTCAAAGCCATAAAGCAGGAATTATTGGAATTATATTTCTGCATGCAATGTAGGGTTTCAAAGGCAACAAGAATATTATCTGATATTAACCTATCTTTTGTAAAGGCCGATTGGTGCTCAGTGATAATTGTAGGCAGCATTGTTTTCAACCAGTTTGCTAACACCTTAGAGAAAATTTTATATAGCACGTTACACAAGCTAATGGGTCGAAATTGATGTGCATATTCCGGATTTTTTGTCTTTGGAATGAGGGTAATATTAGTTGACTCCTCTTAGACAGTCAATTGTTAGACTAGCCTTATATTCATGCATTGCACAAACATAATTCTAATATAAGTGGTATTATATATTAACAGTGCAACTTATTTTTGAGGTGGTTGTCGATCCCCCAATTTGGTCCCTCCCTCAATTAAAACCCAAAGCCCACCACCGAAGGCCCAAAACACCATATATGGCCATGGGCAACTGTACCTACAGTGCATGAACAGCTTCCAAGGCCCAATTCAACTAGGCTTAACTGAACAAAGCCCAAAAGTTGTTTAGAAGGGCAAGTGGTAACCTACCCAAGTTCGTGCCCTTGTCACAAGCACAAAATTCGAGAACTAAAAGTGTAAAATATGGCTGGAAGAGTGAACATGGCAGCTTGTAAGAACATCCAGCAAAGTTCCAAACTAATATAAATAGAAGTAATCCAAAGAGGATAACTTAGTGGTTCTTAAAACTTCATAATATCCATAAGATCTTAGATTCGAAACTTCTTACCAGCATCTTGAGACCATCCTCATAAGAATCCTATAATAACCTAGGGGAATTCTCCCTGTAATAATTTAGTGCGTGTGGTACGGAGAGATTGCATATACCCGAAGGAATAGTCAGATACTCAAAGAGGTTTGGACATTCTTGTTTGTCCCAAAAAAAAAAAAAAAATGAGAGACCATAGTGAGTTTCTTTACCAATTACAAACACAAATGATTTGTTTGTTTTAAAGTAAAATATTTTCAAAAGCAAAATATTTTAAAGGTACAAAATTTTATATGTAAAATATTTTTAGTTATTTGGTATGACAAGTAAAAATTTTCAAGCGAATCATCAAAATTGGTGGCACAACCACTAGAAACACTAGTGCCAACGGTCTGGTGACTGAATTGTAGGAATGATGACTCCAATGATTGGGCTGTTGGCGACCACTGCTGGAGCGTGTCTTCAATGATCGGACTATCAACACCGATCGTTGGAACAGTGTCTTCGATGACTAGAATGCCAACATTGGTCACCGGAGTGTCGGCTCCATCAATTGGACAGCTAGCATTGATTGTCTGAATGGCAGCTTCGACCACCGTACCAGCAGTTCTAGCCATCGAACCGGTGACCTAGCCACTAGATGGGGTAAGAGAAGCTATTGTGTTTTTGTATAATTTTTTACCAAAATTTTAAAAGTAAAACGTTTTACAACTTTTTATAAAGGATTTTATGGTCAATGAAAAATATTTTACAAGTTTAACTACATTTTACCTAGAAAACAAAAAATTTGAAGAAAAACTTCTATCATTACTCGTTGCCCTCATACAATTGAATGACATCTGACTTATAAAAAGAGATGCAATCGGACAAAAATGGAATGATACAACTTTCTATTCAAAGACCGTATGTGTCCGATAACACTAAATGGTCATCTACTATATTTACATATTACTGACAATCGTTTAATAAAGCATGTCCAACTTCTCCTCCTATTTTTTTATTTTTTATTTTTTACTATGTACACTTTCGTGACAATAGCTTTGAACAAAGCCACTAAGAAAATACAATGAACAACATTACTATTTACATTGTCAGCTGGCATCTTACTGCCCTTTATATCTAGGGTATGAGAAAGCAGTTAAAGGTGGGCAACTCAAATTAGAAGTACCCATTCAACATAATCAAAGCTAGCTCACTATTAGTATTAAGACCACCTCGTTATCATTGCATGGTTCTAGTAATTCTATTTTAGGAGTCATATAAACAAAGATAAACAATTCAAACCTAAAACCTCAGTTCGACCAAGGTCCTGCCCTCTCCAAATATATTAACATGATAGGAGAATGATATTATTCAAATGATAGTATAAAGTAGTTGATCCCATCATACTTACGTATTAAATTATTAGAGTTGCCAAAATGATAATAATGAGGTAATCGTTGTTACTTGCTAGGTAGATGTGGGGTGCCTAACACCTTCATTCTATGCACATATATAAACGAATTCCTAAACTTATTTCAATGATTCATAGTTATTCTATTGCTCAATTTAGGATAAGAAACTTTGAATGTTCTTAGCCCTAAGCTGGCAAAAAATAAATTAGATACTAGTTGACAACTACTCAACCAGTGCAATGCACTAAAAAGTTTAATAAAAAAAAATTCTTTTATTTTTTGTCTAAATATAAAATTTAATAATTATGATAATTATTGCATTTATTGTGATTGTATTTATATATGAACTATATATTCTAAAAAAAATTATTTGGGTAAGATTTTAATAGAATGTTTAAATATAGAATAGAATTTAAAACATAGAATATGATAAGGTCATCTAAAATTATAAGGTCTCAAAAATTTAAATGACACAATATTATGAAATTAACCAAATAGGATAGGATAAAGTCTTTGGCACAATATTTTTTATAGAAATTAACCAAATATTGTGAATTTAAATGACACAATCTTATGAGGTCTTAATAGAATATGATAACATCTTTGGTTTTATAGTGTTATAGGTATTACAAATTTTATTACATTAAGTTTACAAATTAACATGTCACCAATCCTAAAAGGCAAATCAAATATTCATTTATAAGATTGTTAAAATTCACCAATCATATTTATTTTCACATCAATTTGTAAGTTTTATGTAGTAAAATTTGTAGTACTTTTAATATTATTTTTTTTATATATATTATAGATTAGGTGTTCAAACACACATGAATAATCCTATTTTTGGTGGCAACTCTATTCACCCTCTAAACTCGAGACCTTTTTGGAGTCTATATCCAAAATTTGGTATCAACAGCATGGCACAAGGATTAAGTACGGTTCAAGTGCTCGCTTAAGCAAAGAAGGATGCAAGAATGATACAGTCAAATGCAGTTGATGGGAATTTTGTTCAGTCCAGCTAAATCCCCACCTATGTAAGCAGATATCATTAACAGTTTGTGGGTCTACTATAAAGCCAATAGTTGGGACCAAGCCCACATTGGAATTTAGTAGTTTGGAAGTTTTGAAAATATGGTTCTGCGGCTCACTTAAGTAATTGATGGAGATTATTTGGCAGTGTTAAAAAAACACATATGCTTAAGTGGGTGCAGTTGCATCCCCTGAAATCAAGTGTATTATATAGGGTTAATTAGGAGAATCTCTTTGAATAATTAGGTTATATTACAATTTAAAAAACTTATTCGTATACTAAAATATACAAGTAATAAAAAAAAATGTGCATTTTTTAAATAAGGTCTCAACTCTCAAAACAAATCAATCGTGGTTTTATATTTTCTTAAAAGTGGTATTATGAAGTCAACTTTACAATTCAAAGAAAATACAAAATTTATCAAGGACCACGATTGATCTCAAGTACTGATCTTGATTATCATGACTAGTCTCAAGTTTCAATTACCAATCTCAATGACCTGTCCCATCCCTCTACATATTGAGGTTGTTGCTTTGAAGGACGTCCCTTCAACTACCCTAAAGGGACAACTAGTTGACAGATATAACGTTGTTAGGCCTCAAACTAACCTGTAGGTCAACTAGGTTTCTTACAAAAAACCTCACCTTAAATTCTATTAATAGCCCCTCGCTCTTAAAAAAAAAAAAAAAGAAACAATTTCGGGGAGGGAGGGGGCAGCTGTTTACTATGTCAAATTGGGTTATACAAGTGATAGGATGGTTACAGAATCAATTTCCTCTTTGAAAGCCTAAGGTGAAGGCGAAGCCAAGAATAAATGTCCATAGTACTTAATTAGGTTTTTATATTTTATTTGGTCATTAGAGTCAAGGGTATTTTAGTAATTCTACAATTGTTGGGTATGGGCCACGGGTTTACTTATATGAAAAGTAACTCTTACTTATTTTATAGGCCTTTATGTGCAGACCTTGATTCAATTCAAATAGGGTTTGGTTTGCTAGTCACAGTCCAAGTTCTTCCTTTTTTATCCTACTTCTAGAAGTTGATAAAATGGTCAATATACGTGTTTGAGTTTTGATAAAATGGTCTATATAAGTGTTTTATTAAACTCAAACAAGATGGAATTGATTAATAAAAATATTGAGTGTGTTGCATATTGAGGCATATTTGCCATTCTCCTTTGTGTGTTCTTTTCACCCAATCTTTTTCATGTGGCAAGAAAGAGTGAATTACCAGTCAAGGTGCAGTCTAGTAGTTGGAGGCTTGGGATGAGCTGTAGATTCAGGCATCCTAAGTTCAATCCCCACTAGGATTACCACGGTTCTAGCGGGTAGGGTCGTGTATTTGTCATTTACTCCCAAGGGTGGGCCCAAAGGAACTTACCTTGGTAGGTTTGACCTCATAAAAAAAAAATTAATTAATTAAAAAAAAAAAAAAAAAAAAGAGGGTGAGTTGAACCAAGTTGAGGGAACAAAAAAGGTAGAGGGCCAAAATTAACACAATTAATAAAAAAGGACATGTCAATTAAGAAAGTAACAAAGAGTGTGATTTTAAATAGAATAGAATGGAGGAAAAGAATATAGGTGGCTGACTCTAACTAATTTGTTGAGGATCCATAGCCAACTCCAAAACTTGGAACTTAAGGCTTTGTTATTGGTGTTTTCCTTGCCGTACTATAGTATGACTTTAGATAAAATAGAACAGAGGAAAAGAACACACGTAGCTGGCCCTAACTAATTTCATGAGGATCCACAGCCAACCCCAAAATTTTGGAACTCAAGGCTTTGTTATTGGCATTTTCCTTACAGTACTATTCACTAGTATTGTTCATACAATCCCTAAACACCATATGATTCTCTCTTTTTCCACTCTTAACACCTCCAAATCAAGCCATTTCTTTTATCAATCACAACCACATAACACCTTGAAACCACCACAACCACAAATAACTCAATTGGTCCTACCTCAACAAGTGATTACAAAGAACCGCAATTGTAACTTGACTAGTCCTTTTATTGATCAAAACCCCACCCCTAATTCAACAATCCAAACCTTCAAACCCACAAATTCTCGTAAAGCAAACCCACCAAAACCACATGTAAAAAAATTCCTCAATTTTTCCCACGACAACAAGTGATTATAAAGGGTGTTATTCTTGTTTCTGAGGCATGGCACAATGACTAGTAAAGCATTAGTCACATTTGATCATTGTGTCACAAATGATATCAAAGCCAACCCAACTAAGGGCACTGCAGCACATCGAACTTGATGAGGATGTCAAAATTTAATAAGGGTCTTGTGATACCCCAAATTATGTGGATGGGATTGGAGAAGTGTGTTGAGTCCACTTTGAGTGTTAACTAGGTTGAACTAGACTACGTAAGTGCTTGCAAGGTGCCCCAATTGTAATGGGATTAGTCTTTCTGAGGCATTACACAAATGTGACCAATGCTTCCTTGGATCATGAAAAATGGATGTACTACTCAATGGGACCACATATCCTGAGCCATGCCATTTCATGAGCTGCATGAGAGCATAGTGGGTCTTACCTCGACTAGTGACATAGAGATTGAAATATACCATTGGACACCCCTTCCCTGTTGAGATAGCCTTTAGGACTTCAAAAATATAGGGTGATACATAAGGTACCTGAGAATTTATTTATTTATTTTACTAGGACAACATTTTATAATATTTCTAGAGACTATTGATCATCTTTTACTATATTGCTCAATTACAAAAGACATTTGATTGTTTGTGTTTTTTTCCCTATTTAGTCTCTTAGATTATGCTGACCTGCTTGAAAGTAGGCAAGGGACAGTCGGTTGTCATGAGAATATTAAAAGTTGGAATGAGACTTTATCTTTCATATCATTGCATGATTGGATGACTGCATTAGGCAGTGTCCATTTCACTTCTTTGATTGATTTTTTAAATTCTTTCAAATTTTCTTTTGTAAATATTTAGGAAAATATTTCATACAATGTGCTTTTGGTCTTTACCCTTTCCCTAAAGAAATTATTTTACCTAAATTGGCATAAACAATAGGAAAAGTTTGAACAATAATTAATTTTTTTGAAAAAAAAAAACTTTAAAATAGAATATATTTCATAAGCAAGAAAGTATGACAATAATAATATATTCAAATTCCAAGACTTCAACAGCTGATTGACATAAGATTGAATATAAAGCATTAAAAATTATATAATTTTCATAACATAATCTAATAATTGTTAACTTTAAAGAAAAATACTCTTTTTTTATGACTTATTGTGGATCAACAATTATGGGCAAAATCATTCTTCATAACTTGATAAACCATATTGGATTGCAACCAAAAGCAATTTCCAATTATTCCTAGTCACTCACCATTACACAAACAAGACAAATTTATCCTCTAAAGCACAATAAAAAAATAAAAAAACACAAGAAAATAAAACTGCACCATGTATCCAATACAAAAACCAAACCAATGTCCACGAACATACGTTACACATTTTTAAACCATTTCATCAGATAAAGCACAAATGTCCTTCATACAAGAAACTTGCACAAACTCATTAACACAACACACAGACTTCACACAATAAAGAAACTTTGAAATACCCAATTTTCCCATTATTTAATCACACTTTTCCTATTTAAAATCTCACATTTTTACGATTCAAAATTAACTCACTTTTCATTCAACAAGTATCATTTAGTGTTTACCCCTTTCCTTATTGGATGAAATGTTTTCAAAAAACAAAACAAAACAAAACAAAACAAAAAGGAAAGAAAATGGTTTATGGGCCAAGTATATCAAAAAAAATGTTGGATAAGTTTTGATAGCCAAATATACGTAAAAATATTTTTCAAAGCATCCATTCCACTTTTTATTATGATGAAAACCTCACCAAGACAAAGCCTTCTGGACCTAACCCTAGGGGGTAAACCATGGATGCACAACCCCACCCACTAGAACCATTTATCCAAGGGAACTCCTGTTGGGGATCAAACCTAGGATGTTTGGGTCTATAGCTCACCCCCAAGCCTCCACCAACTAGGCTACACCCTAACAGGTAGCATCCATTCCATTTGTTCTAGATAACAATGAAATTCTCACATGCAACATCTTTAAAATGCTTTCCAATGTAAATCTGTTACTTGAATTTCACACCACCAAACAACACTACAGGTCATCAACACTTGTGTGATCCATCACTCATGCAATAAATTAAACAATGACAAAGTTTAGCTACAAAATTGGTTGTAGCCTTAAGCTACAAACTCATTTAATAAAATAAATATTACTGCATATTTTGAAAATCTAACTGTTGAATTACATGTTGTTTACGCTCTTAATGCACATGTAAATTTTTGTGTCAATCGGGTATCATTTACTATATAATCTATAATCTTATATTTTATGCATAATTTTAAGTTACAAAAACTTGCAATTTAAAAATTTATTGATGACATAGCTATTGATCTTTAATTTTTTTGAAATTTTGTAAACATGGAGAATATAAGAAAAAGATGCAATCCAATGGTGGATTTATCAAAATTCACCTCCAATAAAAAGATATTAAGTGAGTTTGTAGCCTAAGGCTACAATCGATTTTGTAGCTAAACTTTGTCCATTAAACAAAGACCAATACACTACAAATTAAAAGTTTAGATGAGTTAATTGCAAACGGAACAGTTATTCGAAAGAGTTATTAAACAGCCTACCCTTCTGTCATTCTTGGCGTGTGATTGGCGAAGAAAAAACCGATGACAAAATATTATTGCTGTGGNGGGGGGGGGGGGGGTTGAACAAGCTGTATGCACGATCTCTCTCTCTCTCTCTCTCTCTCTCATAATTTAAATTTTAGATTTTTTTTAATTGGATTGAAATTGATTATATTAAGCCCTTTATCATATAGTTTTTATACAATAAATTTCTTTATTTCTAATATCATATTAGTTTAAGTATTGACAAGTTTAATTAAATTCTTTATTAGTTAGTATAAATTCATGTTAAATTATTAATTAGATAAATATATAACTATTTTCTTAAAAATGTTGAAATTGATTAAATTATTATTTTTTAATAAGTATGATAAAATTTTCAAGTTAAAAAAAATATCAGAGTAAACGTAACTTGTCCAAGAAAGTAGTAGTCATGATACTGAACAAAATTGTTGAAAGCAAAATCATGTATAAGCTAACAAGGAAAATATTCTCATATTGTTTGGATTATGAACTGAGTTTTTAGAGTACTATCCAAATGATTGTGATAAGCAAAAAGTCTTATAACTTAATTGACACATTGTGATGTTTCTAATGAAAATATTCACGATTCAAATATCCTCCCTAAACTATCAATTTTTAAAAATAAATTTTTTATATATATATCATGAATAAAGTTAGAAGGATGTCTTCAAAAGGGTCCTTTTAGTGAGTATAAAAGTTGGTTGCAATATAACATAACAAAATAACTCTTTAAAAAAAAGGAACAATATCAAAGATCAAACTCTTTATTAATTTATTTTGACTAGAAAAAATCGTGACTCCTCTACTAATAAATAGTCCCAAGGCTTGGAGCACTTGTTTGAACTGGTTAGCCGCTTGTAGTGAGAGGAAAAATGGCCGGGCATCACTCACTCTATTTACACCCCACCTTGTCCCACTTTTCAATTCATGCACTAATGCCCTTCATGTGACCCTGAGCTAAAGTATTTCTATGCCCAACAAGCATTTTCCCTTTCGGCTCCCAAGTGATCCAAAATAGCTTTAACTATGCTACTTTTTAGAGAAAATCTAGCACAATTTATCTCAATTTTTTTGCTATAACTTTTATGTGGCAGAGTGTGAGTAGTACAAGAAAAATGGTGAACTCATCTATAAGTGATAGACAACACTTACAGTCTGCTACGTCAAAATTGTGGCAAAAAGTTGTAAAATTGGGTGTTGTCTTAGAACTACGCTACTTTTTATAAAATTCACTCACTCCAATGCTTCACCCTCACAATTTTTTTGCTACATGGTAGAGTGTGAGTGGTGAAAGAAAAATGGTGAACTCATTTATAAGTGATAGACAACAACTCACAATTGTCGCGTCAAAGTTGTGGCAAAAAGTTGTAAAATTGTGTGTGGTTTTAGAACTACACTACTTTTTATAAATTTCACTCACTCCAATGCTTCACCCTAACAATTTTTTTTGCTACAACTGTTATGTAACAAAGCCTGAGTGGTGGACGAAAAATAATAGACTCATCTGTAAGTGATAGACAACCACTCACAGTTTGTCATGTCAAAGTTATAGTATAAAGTTTATAGTTAAAACTACACTACTTTTTATAATATAAAGTGCCCTCGCTCCAATGCTTCACCCTAAAAGGGTTAGCTCAATTGCAAACAAGCCAATCCCTAGTTCCCAACAATGATTCTTTTCCTCCTCGTTCAAGTAAGCTCCACCATGTACATCCCCAAATCATTACTCTAGACAGAATAAGCACCCTCGAAGAACAAGGCATTGACAAATCATTTATGGCTGACTTCAATTCATGAAATCGAAGGGATCTAACCCAGATTTCCCATTTGTGGTCATTCACAATCAACGCTTAAGAGCCTGTTTTACAAGCCCTCTTGGGCCAAGTCTTTTATACCAAGACCTTTCTAAAGTACTCACTGGCACTGATGAAAGCAGCAAACTGTCTTATGTTCTATATTTGTGTTGTCAAATATAGCTACCAGGAAAAGATAATCTTGCTAGAAAATAACAATTAACATATATATAGAAGAAGAGTTGAACACAAAGAAATTAAGGAATGCACTACTCACATGGATATAACAATTTCAACAAGGTTGCCAGGAAAATGAGACTTAAATTATAGGTGTTTATATAATTATGGTCAAGTGAACTAATAAACAATATGTTCTCCAAAAATGTGGCAAAACGCTACAGTCTCTTTTGACCTCATAAAAAAAAAATTAATTAATTAAAAAAAAAAAAAAAAAAAAGAGGGTGAGTTGAACCAAGTTGAGGGAACAAAAAAGGTAGAGGGCCAAAATTAACACAATTAATAAAAAAGGACATGTCAATTAAGAAAGTAACAAAGAGTGTGATTTTAAATAGAATAGAATGGAGGAAAAGAATATAGGTGGCTGACTCTAACTAATTTGTTGAGGATCCATAGCCAACTCCAAAACTTGGAACTTAAGGCTTTGTTATTGGTGTTTTCCTTGCCGTACTATAGTATGACTTTAGATAAAATAGAACAGAGGAAAAGAACACACGTAGCTGGCCCTAACTAATTTCATGAGGATCCACAGCCAACCCCAAAATTTTGGAACTCAAGGCTTTGTTATTGGCATTTTCCTTACAGTACTATTCACTAGTATTGTTCATACAATCCCTAAACACCATATGATTCTCTCTTTTTCCACTCTTAACACCTCCAAATCAAGCCATTTCTTTTATCAATCACAACCACATAACACCTTGAAACCACCACAACCACAAATAACTCAATTGGTCCTACCTCAACAAGTGATTACAAAGAACCGCAATTGTAACTTGACTAGTCCTTTTATTGATCAAAACCCCACCCCTAATTCAACAATCCAAACCTTCAAACCCACAAATTCTCGTAAAGCAAACCCACCAAAACCACATGTAAAAAAATTCCTCAATTTTTCCCACGACAACAAGTGATTATAAAGGGTGTTATTCTTGTTTCTGAGGCATGGCACAATGACTAGTAAAGCATTAGTCACATTTGATCATTGTGTCACAAATGATATCAAAGCCAACCCAACTAAGGGCACTGCAGCACATCGAACTTGATGAGGATGTCAAAATTTAATAAGGGTCTTGTGATACCCCAAATTATGTGGATGGGATTGGAGAAGTGTGTTGAGTCCACTTTGAGTGTTAACTAGGTTGAACTAGACTACGTAAGTGCTTGCAAGGTGCCCCAATTGTAATGGGATTAGTCTTTCTGAGGCATTACACAAATGTGACCAATGCTTCCTTGGATCATGAAAAATGGATGTACTACTCAATGGGACCACATATCCTGAGCCATGCCATTTCATGAGCTGCATGAGAGCATAGTGGGTCTTACCTCGACTAGTGACATAGAGATTGAAATATACCATTGGACACCCCTTCCCTGTTGAGATAGCCTTTAGGACTTCAAAAATATAGGGTGATACATAAGGTACCTGAGAATTTATTTATTTATTTTACTAGGACAACATTTTATAATATTTCTAGAGACTATTGATCATCTTTTACTATATTGCTCAATTACAAAAGACATTTGATTGTTTGTGTTTTTTTCCCTATTTAGTCTCTTAGATTATGCTGACCTGCTTGAAAGTAGGCAAGGGACAGTCGGTTGTCATGAGAATATTAAAAGTTGGAATGAGACTTTATCTTTCATATCATTGCATGATTGGATGACTGCATTAGGCAGTGTCCATTTCACTTCTTTGATTGATTTTTTAAATTCTTTCAAATTTTCTTTTGTAAATATTTAGGAAAATATTTCATACAATGTGCTTTTGGTCTTTACCCTTTCCCTAAAGAAATTATTTTACCTAAATTGGCATAAACAATAGGAAAAGTTTGAACAATAATTAATTTTTTTGAAAAAAAAAAACTTTAAAATAGAATATATTTCATAAGCAAGAAAGTATGACAATAATAATATATTCAAATTCCAAGACTTCAACAGCTGATTGACATAAGATTGAATATAAAGCATTAAAAATTATATAATTTTCATAACATAATCTAATAATTGTTAACTTTAAAGAAAAATACTCTTTTTTTATGACTTATTGTGGATCAACAATTATGGGCAAAATCATTCTTCATAACTTGATAAACCATATTGGATTGCAACCAAAAGCAATTTCCAATTATTCCTAGTCACTCACCATTACACAAACAAGACAAATTTATCCTCTAAAGCACAATAAAAAAATAAAAAAACACAAGAAAATAAAACTGCACCATGTATCCAATACAAAAACCAAACCAATGTCCAAGAACATACGTTACACATTTTTAAACCATTTCATCAGATAAAGCACAAATGTCCTTCATACAAGAAACTTGCACAAACTCATTAACACAACACACAGACTTCACACAATAAAGAAACTTTGAAATACCCAATTTTCCCATTATTTAATCACACTTTTCCTATTTAAAATCTCACATTTTTACGATTCAAAATTAACTCACTTTTCATTCAACAAGTATCATTTAGTGTTTACCCCTTTCCTTATTGGATGAAATGTTTTCAAAAAACAAAACAAAACAAAACAAAACAAAAAGGAAAGAAAATGGTTTATGGGCCAAGTATATCAAAAAAAATGTTGGATAAGTTTTGATAGCCAAATATACGTAAAAATATTTTTCAAAGCATCCATTCCACTTTTTATTATGATGAAAACCTCACCAAGACAAAGCCTTCTGGACCTAACCCTAGGGGGTAAACCATGGATGCACAACCCCACCCACTAGAACCATTTATCCAAGGGAACTCCTGTTGGGGATCAAACCTAGGATGTTTGGGTCTATAGCTCACCCCCAAGCCTCCACCAACTAGGCTACACCCTAACAGGTAGCATCCATTCCATTTGTTCTAGATAACAATGAAATTCTCACATGCAACATCTTTAAAATGCTTTCCAATGTAAATCTGTTACTTGAATTTCACACCACCAAACAACACTACAGGTCATCAACACTTGTGTGATCCATCACTCATGCAATAAATTAAACAATGACAAAGTTTAGCTACAAAATTGGTTGTAGCCTTAAGCTACAAACTCATTTAATAAAATAAATATTACTGCATATTTTGAAAATCTAACTGTTGAATTACATGTTGTTTACGCTCTTAATGCACATGTAAATTTTTGTGTCAATCGGGTATCATTTACTATATAATCTATAATCTTATATTTTATGCATAATTTTAAGTTACAAAAACTTGCAATTTAAAAATTTATTGATGACATAGCTATTGATCTTTAATTTTTTTGAAATTTTGTAAACATGGAGAATATAAGAAAAAGATGCAATCCAATGGTGGATTTATCAAAATTCACCTCCAATAAAAAGATATTAAGTGAGTTTGTAGCCTAAGGCTACAATCGATTTTGTAGCTAAACTTTGTCCATTAAACAAAGACCAATACACTACAAATTAAAAGTTTAGATGAGTTAATTGCAAACGGAACAGTTATTCGAAAGAGTTATTAAACAGCCTACCCTTCTGTCATTCTTGGCGTGTGATTGGCGAAGAAAAAACCGATGACAAAATATTATTGCTGTGGCTATGGTTACCTGGGGCCTGCATTGAGAACAAGTTCAGTCAAAATGTAATTCAGACCACGTCCTAGAGAACAACCTACTAATAGATATGTTTTATAGTTAAAGAATATACCGACAAATCTATTAATACATGTCACACTGGTTTTACCCCTGGAGACTAAGCAAATGGGTGTAAACCATAGATACAATCTAGATAAGTCATATGTGAGAGTAACAGGAGTCCAAAAACATTATTGCTACATGTCACACTGGTTTTATACTTTTATACCACAATTATTTTAAACAATCTTCTTCAACATTTTTTTAAAAAGTAATGAAAATTTATTGATCAAAATGGGGGGTGTACTCGGGTAGCAGTACAATAATCTTTCAAATTACAATGCTCAAGCATATCTAATAAATTAGAACAAGGAAGAGATTTAAAAGCAACACTCTAATCCAGTAAACAATCAAAAAAGAGGGATTTAATCTCAAGAATAGACCACTCACTTCCCTCAAAGCATCTTGCATTCCATTCACGCCAAAGACACCACGTAATTAAACGCCAAAGAGATCACATAATGCAACACGGCACAGCCCTCCAAAAACCTATATTTCAATGTCTACCAAAGTGACCTTCCAAGCTGCAAACAAATCAGGGACCCTCCGTAGCATAACTCATAGAAGACCAAACAAACTCCACACACCAATGTCCATAAAAAGTGGTTGGGGTGGGGGGGGGGGGGGGGGACTATAGACTAAACTCTCTCCGCCACACTGAAAACAATGTTGCTTTGTGTAAACGTTGAGAAGAAAAAATTTGATTTCTCTTGTTTGGCAAATAGAGGTCAAAGAATAAGCTGCTATGGTCAGTTGGTGACACAAATACTGCGAGGTGTAAGAATCACAATTCACAAAGAAGCCACAATGAAGGTACATGTTCCAAAGCAAACAAGAGGTACTGATTGTTCTTCTCTCTCTGAGTTTATGTTTTCCCTTAGCTTAGTTTCCTGATTTCTTGTTTTGCTGTGCTGTTTGTTCTTTTTTTCTTGTTGTTCATCATCATGAACAACTTGTACTTTTCATGTTTTTTCTCATTAATAACATTTTTCTGATTACCTATAAAAAAAAAAAAAAAAAAAAAAAAAAAAAAAAAGAGGTTGTGTTTGCATGTCACCAAAAATAAAAAACACATTTGTGTGTGTGTGTGTGTGTGTGGTGGGGGGGGGGGGGGGGGCGCTTGTTTTAAAGACTAAACACAGTTAAACTTCACCTATAGGTCCTATACTAGTTCTTTTTTATTTAATTCAGAAACAGGTCCTATACTCGTTTATGATGAACTACTTATAAAAAAAAAATTATAATGAACATAGTGAATAAAAAGTATATCACATCCTTTACAAGACAAACCCTCTTTCAATTGACCCATTCATTTTCAGAAACACAAGCCTTCAAACCATATGGAGATCTCCTTCCAACTTTCTAGAATCCCTAGGAGTTCATAATTAATCCCCTTTAGCTCCACAAGAAATCTTATAAGTTATAACCCTCTACCAATTAAAATCACGATACAACAAAAGAAAAACAGAGTTTTTTAATAAAGCACAACCCATAGTGCTAACCAATTGTTTATACTGTCTCCGTTGCCTATTATTTGGTTGGCTACACTTACCAACAAAGATTCCTCATTTATTTGATGCTTTATGGAATAGCAAATATTAACCTATTCCATCACAACCGTTTACAACAAATAGCTCACACATTCTTCTAAGAGTTACACAAGCTTGTCAAAAAAAGTTGACCTTTCCTAACCCAATAAAGAAAAAGTTTCAGGTGAGTGAAACAACAAAATGAATCTTCTTCAAATAGATAGCAGCAAAACATCATTATCTCGAACAAGCACCAAAGCACTTCTTGGATGAAAGATGACTATTTTATCCATAGAGATGCCACTTACTAGTAAGAATGCCCCTCATATTGTTAAAATACCAACATTTGTCTAACATCCCAACAAGCCTATATCATATGCAATTAGCCATCAAAGAATATGCTCATTTGCAGCTTGGATTCCCATGTGTACAAATATCTACCTCTTCACATTATGACCAGCAATTGTTTATTTATAAATTTCTCTACTCCATTAGAATCCCATAGATTTTCACAATGTTTTAGATGTAGTGAGAAAAACCAGCATCGTGAAAATAAGAAAAATCAATTTTCTAATCAGGAGGCAGCTTGCGATTCTAAAAATATTTATTCAATCAATAAGATGACTAAATTATATACATACAGAATGTAAATGACAACTTAGATAGATAGATCATGGACCTTCAACTCAACAGGAACAAAATATCCAATAAAATAACAATGCATCATGTAAACAACTCTTATTTTCTTTTTCTTTTTGCAATTTAACTAAAAACTCAAATCAACATCAGATTGTAATCATATCGAACTGAAACTGACAAGAAACCAGAAGCGTAGCATAGTATTAGAAAAATATTTTGTGAGAAGACAGAAAATAGTTGATAATTATGGACTTACACTTTTAGCCTCATTCCCAAATCCTGCAAAAATGTGCAGTACGACTTGCGTAAATATGTCTCTTTCTTCAGGTCAATCCCATCTCTTCTTGATGGTGAATTTTCTTCTATTTCCTTTCTGGACATATACCAGCGACCCGATTCCTCTTGCCTGTCCTGAGAATTTCTTGAAGACCCACCATCAGAAGTTCCATGATGTGATGACTCCCCAGATAAAAGCCCAGCCATGTTTGTCTTCAAAAAGAGTATAATATAATGGCCAAAGATGCAACCGCTATAGCAAGCACAAGAATTTTATCTGCTCATGGAACAACAAGACAAGTCAGAAATTAAAGACCATCTGAATACAATGTACTTTTTTCTTCTTAGTAAGTTACACACACACACCCAATGGGTTTTAAACCCACACTAATCCTTCCCCATAGAACACAGAGGAGGTTCCAGTTGAGCTAGAGCTCACTGGTCCAGCTAAATATGATTTACTAAAATTACCACATGTAACAATCCCTTTTATTTTTTTATTGGTAAGTTAAAAATGCATCACCTTATCCTCAACCCTATTCAAATTGGACAACATATATGTTATTGAATACTTCAAACTCATTTTAGTTACAGAAAATGCTAAACCACAAAAGTCATCACGACAATTCAAATCCCTGCTGTCAGTAAATATCAAATAACAAAGCATTACAAGATCATTTTTAACATTAAGGCACAAAGCTTAGACAAATTGTCAAAAACAGTACTCAATAATCATAAACCCACAACATCCACTTTTTCTAAGTTTGACTTAAAATAAAAACCAATAAAAAGTTTAGCCCCACAAAGCAGACAAGTACTATTTTTTATTCCTAATTACCATTTTACGAGTTATCCATGGATTACTGAGAGAGAGATTTTCATTCTGAAGTTAATAAAACCCTAAGCTTTAAAATAAAATTGGCATTTTTTAGATAATTTTCAGTCACACCAAACAAAACCTAAGCTAAGCTTCGAAGCCCAACAAAAAAAAAAAAAAAAAAAAAAAAATTGAAGATTCAACAATTAAATATATGAAAAATCATACATTTCAGTTGATGAAACCCTATTAATAAAATTTGGGATAATTTTTCAGTCAAATCAAACAAAACCTAAGCTAAGCTTCAACGCCAAAAACAAATCAACGAAGCTTCAACAATTAAATACAGGAAAAATAACACATTTCAGACCGCAAAGACATACTTTCTTTTTCTCAAGTCATCAAATTCCAAAAAATTTCGGGTTCTCTCAATTTCCCTCTCCTTTTCTCGGAAACCAAACAAAGGGTAAAGAAAATTAAGCTAAAAGGAAGTATTTATAGCGATAGATTAGGTTACAAAAACCTAGAAAAATCGAATTGAGAGAGAGAGAGAGAGAGAGAGAGAGACAAGGAGCTAGAAAACCCAAAAAGGTAAAACCCTAGAAATTAGAAAGTGAAGAGAGTAAAGGTAAACGAAAACGACGACGTACCTTAGTTGTAGCATCCTCCGTTGGCTGCTCCCTCTAGGGNGACTCCTCAGCCTCCTCGGTAGATGGTAATGGAGGTTCCTAGGAGTATAGTAGTTGAGTGGCTATGGGTGCAGAGATTTGAGCGTCTTGTGTCCCCTTGGGGGCGGTCCTATGAACAAGAATCCCGGAACAGCTAATTCTATCAGAGCCAAGCGCGGGTCAGAGACCTTAATGACGTTTTTTGGACTTTGAAAGCGCTTGGTCAAGGGTTTATAGCCAAGGATGATGTGCGCTGCCTTGAGCTACCCGCCCTTGTGCAGAAATATTTTTAATCTGAGGATCCTGTTCAAATCGTGAAAATTCACCAAGTGCTTGGCTGGGGCTGTGTGGTAGTCGTCTGCCAAGAAAGAACATGAACATCGTTAGTAAAGGAATAGAGGAAGAAGAAACTGTTACAAAAAAAAAAAAAAAAAAAACTACTCAAATTTCTAGAGGTGACCCCAGTCCTCGGGAGTGCTACTTGGTTCCCCTTCCTGGGTGGGGCAGTGCCTCCCATCGTGCTAGCCTCTCGAGACAATAAGGAAATCTTCGTCCATGCCTCTGCTCGAATCAGGCAGGCATGAAACTAACCTAACTGCAGGGACCCTACACTTCATGTAGTATTTTGTCTTTTCCCCTTTCTGACAGTTATAAACCTAGTTCACGTCATGCCAAGTGAGGTAAGTCCCCATTTTACAGTTTATGGTGTCTACACACCCGAGGATCCTGAAAATGTTGGGAGAGCACTAGGTCAGGGTCAACCTATAGTTTATGAGGTAGTCCATAGTTACTGACCCCATAGGAAGTTCCATCCCGCCTTTGAGGGAGGCGATCATGGGAATAACCACGAATTCGAGAGGCCGGTCCAAAACCAACCACTTACCCTCCTCGCAATGCCTAATTTCAACGTTATCAAGGATCGTATATTGAGCCTTAAAAGTTGTCCTAGCTTCCTCAGTATCCACTAACCTAGCATATCTACCCATGGTTTTAAAGGGGGAAAAGTGTGAAACTTGTAAAAAAGAACAAAACACAAAGAAAACAAACACACTTACTGTTGAAAGCAAGGAGCGCTCCAATCCAACCATAGAATGTGGTGAGACAAGCAGCTGCCTGACACCATAAATGATAGGTCATGGATTCCGAAGCGCCAGGAGCATGCGAGAGACAGGTGAAAGGACATTGATACGTGGGAACGCATGTGGCACGTGCATGTTTCACTTATGAAACTAAAACTTCACTTTGATCTCATAAACGAACATTGAAAGTTTTAGGGGCTACTGTGGGTACTCGAGGATCGAGGAGGAAGTTGTAGGGTCAAAACACTGGGCCGAGGCCCGAAGAAGAATAGGAAAGGTTGGGGATCAATTTGGACATACCAATGGACACGAGCCCAAGGAGCAACGATGCCTGAAGAGGGAGATGGATTCGCCGAAGCGTCAGTGGTACTCCATAAAAAAGGGGGAAGGAATTGAAACTGAAGGACATAGAAGTCATTAGCAGGCAAGGACCCTCCATAGTGGAACTACCTGTCGCATCCACATTAAATGATGTACACCAGTTTTATCAGCCGCATTAATGAGGGAATGACTTGAACAGTGCAAGCCACAGTTATGCAGGCTACTATCGTCACCTATTTCAGATGCTAAGGGCGACATGTGTCGGAAGAGGATGAAGATCAGGTAGAAATGGACAGAGAAGATGCAATGGGGGAAGAGCTATATAAAGGGGGGTAAGGGCAGTGGGAGGGGGATCGCAAAAACAGGAGGAAAAAGGGACAAAAGGAGAAAGAAAGAGGAACAGTGTAATTTTCCATTTGTATCTTGCTTCCTCAAGAGCCTCTGTGTAAAGCTTGATGCCTATTCGTTTCATGAATATGAGTCTAAGTCTTGAACATTAGTGTCCTCGGGCAGAACACCTTGTTGTCATCCTTCCCATCTCTTACAAATCTCATTGATTTGGGCCAAGTGTGAGGGGAACTTCTCACTATTTTAAGTGGGATTGGGCCCTTTGCGCCATTTTTCTGGTCCTTACAGCTTTCATATGTGCCTGAGATTTTCTTTCTATCTTATTCTTTTGTTATGTTTAGAATTGATTTTCTTTTGAGTATTTGGGTTAATTTTCATATTTATATTGACATTGTTTTCATGAGTTTGGTCTTTGAGTTGAAATTTCTACTAATTATTTTTTTTATATTGTACATGGTTGATAAAGCATCTCTAGTTTTTTTGCAAAAATCAAAGCTGCAACCTATGTTTTCCAGCCTAAGGAACGATAAATTTTTATTTGGTATGTCATATATAAATTTGTTGAATTTGGTTTGGTTTTGAAGTAGAATTTGAGGATTCTATAAATTTTGAAGTTGTAAGTCTTGGGGTTTTGGTATTTGCGTTTCAATAGGTTGATCTTAATTCTTTACCTTAAATGCTTTTTATTTAGGTTCATGTGATTTTTTGTTTTCTTATTAAAAGCTGTGATTTTTGGTTGATTAATTATTTGTTTGGATTAATTTCAATTAATTATTTGTTTGGATTCAATATAAAAGATAGTGGAATTAGGTATTATAATTTTGATATTGTTCCATTTGAATTTTTTATATTGTTATTACTATGAGAAAGTCATATTGCTACTCAAACTTGAAACTTGGTGTGTATTCCTCATATCACGGTCTTTGTTTATATACTTGTAGTTTATATTAGTTTTGAGTGTGCATGTGTGTATATATAAATCTTAAGAGTTTTGCTTTATTAATTTAAAAATTGTAATTTACTTTGTAGGTTTTAGCAACTATGCACTTGCAACTCAATAACGCTCAATGTTAGATAACACTTCTAAACTATGGAAAAATATAGAAGTTAAATATTTCTTCATTTTTTTCAGAGTCAATAGCTTTTCCGTGCATTTCATGGGTTAGCGATTAGTAAGTAATATTTTAGAACTTATTAATTCCTTTGTTCAGTTTGAGTTCTCCTGGATTAGGATATTGTTAAACTCAGCAGCTCATGCTGCTATCAAATTAGCTGCATCTCTTAAAGTTGTCTGACACTAGGGGTTAATTAGATACTCTAAAAACCCTAGACTCCTATGTTGGAAATAAAATAAAATAAAATAAAATAAAAAAACCATAATTTTTTTTCTCTCCTAATCAACAAAAATTTCCATTGAACTAAAACCTGGAGTTATCATACAAATAACTTGAAGCAAAATAAGAGGTGAATTAGAACTATCCAAGCTACCATTAAACTTGCAATTACTTGCCTATTTTGTAAGAGAATGGGCTATTGCGTTAAAATCTCTTGTGACTCAACTAAATTTGCACTCCTTAAAGCCAGCCTTTATGGCCTGTTTGGAAGTTTAGAGAGGGAGGCGAGTAGTGGGGAGGAGAGTAGAGGGGAATGGTTATCCTCCACTTTGTTTGGATGTTTTTAAAATTAGTAAAGGGGAAGAGAGTAATTAGCCCTTCCTCTTGTTTGGATGTTTTTAAAATTAGAAGAGAGAGGAGAGGAAATTATTTAAATAGACAATTTTTCCCCTATTTGAAAATGGACTTGCAACATTGGTTTATGATTAATTTGTTAGATTAAATAATTATGACTATAGCATGCAATATTTTTTTTTTTTGATAATTTTTTTTTTCTAATGTGAATTAAATAATCAACATTGATCTATGATTAAATATTTTTTCTACTTTTTTATTATACTAAAAAAAACCATCCTTAATTGATAATAATTAAAATAAGAAAAAAAATGTTTGATTTGTTTGTTTAATGAAAAAATCAACAAAATATTGAATTTTGAGTGTTTCTTTTATTTATTATTATTAATATTTTTTTTTATTTTGCTTAGTACGTGAATTTAATTTTTTGAGGATTCGGAAAAAAATTGAAACCAAAAAAAAAAAAAAAAAAAAAAAGAAGTTAGGGAGAGTGGCTATATGAATTAACTCAAAAAATAAGATCCTATTATGTAATTTAAATTCAAGTGTTTACCCACTTACTATTCAAAAAAGAAAGCAACTCAAAATTCTCAAGAGAATATCCCTGCTAAATATTAAGCAATAGCACACAAATTTCAATCAAAACAAATGAAAATAATTTCTCTAAAAAATGCAGAATTTCACACACTGAAACATTTTTTTTTCATGACCATACTTATCCATTTAGGAACCAATGCCACTTTGAATCATAACATGAGATATTGGAATTTGCCAAACATAGAGCCCATTGAGAATGCCTTGTCCATCTAATTAATAAAGCAAAATCTTTTATTTATTTATTTAATAGAACAGGGTCTAAAAGTTTCAATAAAAAATATCAAGATTCAACTGGTCTAGCAACTAAGGCAAGTCTAGACCAGGCCAAAAAAGAGAGCCTAATCATTTACAAACAACATTAAACCAGGGGCTGAAATTCCTGTACAATAATAAGACAATTTAAACTAGCACCTATACTAGTAAATAATATTGAACAACTAGGGACATAACCTAAAAATAAACAGTAAACACATGTTGTACAATAACAAGACAATTTAAACTAGCACTTATACCAGTAAACAGTAAACAATATTGTTACAATGAGCTATGACCATATTTGTAATTGCTAACAGACTTGTTTCAGAAAGCAAAACTAAAAATAAACACAAGCTGGTGCAAAAGAAAAATTAATCCCAAGAGTTTACGGTTCAATGATCAATTGAAAAGGTTTTTAGAAGCTGAAATTGTCTTGGAACATTTACTTGTCTAATTGTTAAAGAAATTTAAGGATCAGACATCATTGTGAACAATAGCTCCTTGCGCTCCTCCACTGGATAGCCAATAAAAGCTCTCAACATATCTGGATTCTTAATAAGATAGAGATAAGCCCTCATTCGCAATCTAGAATCAATTCCTATCTCATCCAAGAGATGGAACACGTCTTGCTCAGGAATGAGAAGACTTGCCAAGCTCCTCTCAAAAATTAAATTTCCTTCTCTAAATGCTGAATTTCCTTCTCTCATTGCTAAAGCAACATCTTGAATTGCTCCCATAATTTGTTCCATGACCTCATTTTTTGATGTTTTTCTCTTTTTGGCTTTTGAGGAGGCTTCACCCACATTATTATCACCCACATTATCATAGCTTTCCAAAGTAACTTCATTTTGAGTAACTAAATGATCAATATCTTCAATGTTCTCCATAGAGCCCTCTCCGGTTGAAGTAGCCCACCGTCGCCTCATCTCTAATGCAGTTTCAAATTGTTCCCCAGTTGCTCTATCTTTTGCATAAAGCTCAACCAATTTGTCATAGTTTGGAATTGGTTTGTTCTTAAGCTCTTTTGCTTTAGGTTTAGCCTATTAAAAAATGACAACAAAATAAACGCATTACACACAAAGCTAAAGTCACAATATCAAAGGTGCCAAGATGTAACCGTTTATATATCATGGGTTATATATATATATATATATATCAAGGTTCGATCCTCTTTTGCACCTTATGTGTTATATAACACATGAGTTTCAAGGTATTATATAACACTTGATATTTAAGGAATAGTTCAGGTATTATACAACACATGCCAATAGGTGGACTACACCTTGGACCTTGGGTTGAATATTATTCAATGAGCCTAAAGTACTAAGAGAAGTAAACCTTAATCTTAAGGTTGTGGATTCACTTGAGGATTAAAAATTGATTTTAAGTTTGAGAATTCAAAGAATAAATGTTTATAGTATGTAATGGTTCATACTTGCAAAGGCAAAATCATCAAGAGCATTCGTAACCACTTTAGTACTCCACATTAAAAGCTATGAGTTCTATCAAGGATAATGTACCCAATGGAATTACAATGCATTAGCTAGATATGAGTGTTTAGTAGGAATAGGATTAGACTTTTCTCAACCATTCCTTAAATATGCAATGTACTGGAAATGAAACTTTCACATTCATATTTCTTGGATAATTCTTGATTAAATTGCCTTGAACTTTTATGCACATAATTTTCAATTTACAAAGTTACACTTAATTGACATCAGTGTGAGAGCATGTTTCAATCAAGACTGTAATAGTTCCATATCTCTCATGGTTTCACTAATTTTCCCACCGGGAAAAGGATTTAGTCAGGGGGTCTGTTAACATATGATCAGTTGGTTGATATTCGTTTACTGATTTACCTTTTTTTTCACAAGACTTCTTTTGTGACTGTATCATAGTAATATGTTTGCTATTACTAGACATCCTCTTATTCCTTGTATTGTGAATAGCAAAAAACAAGTACATTTATAATTCAAAACATAATGCACGGTATGTTTTAAATATCCCAGAATATTAATTTCTTTCCCATCCCTAATTCTAGGGTCACTAGTGAATCAACTTAATACGTCACTATATCCAAACCAGATGCATCACCATCATTAAGCCAATACCATAACTAACTCACAATAATTTAATGCTAGTCCACACTTAGTATGAAGAACAGAGTCTAGCATTGGACAGAGGACAGTCACTAACAAAAACTTCCTTCACAATTATTTTATAATAGGTAAAGAGGAAGCTTAACATAAGGTTAGAACAGAAGGGACCTCATCTACGCAGCAGCTTGTAAAATGTACCACAAGAAACAATATGAACTCCTAGAGTATAAGTGACAAACCTGGATTAGACTTTCCCAAACTTTCGGTTCAGCACTCCACATTTTGGTGATTGGACTCCAAGCAAAACCACTCAATCCATTCTTATACACATCATAGCAGTTTGACCAATTATACTTGACAGTTTTAATGCGATTTTTCACCTTTTGCTTGTCTATTGGTTTTTCAAATTTTTCTTGCAATTCCTTCACAATATTGTCATAGGCATGTGTGGTGAAGACTAAACCATTTCTATTACCTAGATGATGTTGATGCAAGAGTGCATCAAAAAGCGCATCATCCATAACAGCTGTCCAATATTCTCTATCTTTCTTAACCACATCATCAATAATCCTTTTTTCTGACATATTTGAACCTATAAAAAAATATTTGAGCAAATAAATATATTTAACAAAACCATCAGATTTAGCGTGTTGTCATGTGCCAGCCCATTGAATGAAAAAACTTAACAAACAAACTTGCAAAATTTAAGACAAGCTGTTTTGGAAACAGAAATAATTTAATTTTTATGTTTCAAAAGTAAAGAACTATCAACAAGAAAATGGGAGAGAAGGCAAAGCAAGAACTTTTTTTTAGGCAGTCCACTCCCACCCAAAGTTTTGTATGCCCTTATGAAAAATGTATTCACTATCAACAACTCTCACTTTCCAAGTGCGGTCCCCCTGTAAAATGCCATATTTACACATTATCCATGGTTGAAATAATAAAAGCTCATTTTACCAACACAACTAAGCAGGCAAACTTAAGAAAAAGAAAGATTACCTGCAAATTGCCACTGTCACAGTGAATGAAGTTTATCAGTGAATGAAGTTTATTAAAATTATACTAAAAAAACTGGAACTTGCTGTGGTAGTGCTGCTCTAATGCTTCGTCTTTCTAAACTCAAACTACTAATTGAGTAAGTTACTTGTCTCCTTTGAGGCCTCCTTCGAAATATTAACCAATAGGCAACAAGACAAACTACATAAGCAACTGCCATTCGACGTCTCCATTCCCAATCCCATAATCCACGTCTCCATTCCCAAATTTGCAATACACGTCTCCTTTTATTCTCTTGTCTATCCATCTAATAAAATTATCCCATGACAGCAAAGCTATTACAATCCATGATATGCATAAATACATTAAGCTATTACAATTCAATGTGTTTTTGTGTAATCTATTATATAAGAATATAAAACTTAGAAAGTATTTGGCTTGCTAGTCAAATGCCACTTCATGGTTATACTAATGACTAAAACTAAAATCAAATAAAAGAAACAACTTCATAGCCAATGCATCAATAATTCTAGGTTACCGTGGTACTTTAAGCACATGTTTGTGGATAAGAGTAATTCTAGGTTCTTTTAGTATGTAGCCCTTTGGTTACATAAAGGGCCAATGCATCAACAATGATGGAGCTATACCGATTGCAATGACTATAGATGGCAAAAGCACTATCCAATGGCAAAACAAAAAAAACAAGTGATTGAATGGAACCATATACAGAGTATTGGCAGTTACCTTAATGCCCTTACAGCAGTGACCCAACTACCCTCACTTGTTGGAATGAGACCAAGACAAACACGATTAGCAACATCCTGCATGCAGAAAATCAAAAGGAATCAATCAGAGCAGTCCATCTTCCTGTACATTAATGCATGTTTTCATGATAAACTTTTCCTTTTGGACCAGTGTAAAATATCAGCCACTACAACACATTCTTTCGCAAAAATAGGACAATAAAACAGCAGCCTAGGATATCAAACTACAAAGTAGACCCATAAAGTAGTGCACAAGTACTACCACTCTTAAGTTGCATCGACATTTTCAGAAGCAAAATGTACACATCCTACAAAATTGGTTAAGCATATTCATATCAACCCAATTGGAATCACAACTTTAGTTACCACCCAACATAGCATGACCAAAATTATAGGATCTCCATACCATTACAAACAGAACCACCTTACATTCCAATACACACTATCACAGCACATCGAAACATATAACCCTTAAACCATTGTCTTCTAGGTAAAAAGAAGACAATTATCTATAATACTATTGTTCAAACAGGATTGAGCTATCTTCTTTTAATATTACTTCAGCAATTAAAAATTCCAACAAAATATAAACAACCCAGAAAATCTTTAATAGATTCAAAGCCTCTAAGCTACTTAAACTGTCTGTTTCAATTGGTTTGCTTAAGCTGATTTCAAATCAAGAAATTACCCAAATCAGAAACCCATTCACAAAAAACAAGAAATTACCCAATAAAAATAAACAAGAAACACAGATCCATATATAGCTACAATATACAAATTTATGCAAGTTCACAATCTAGACTCACTCAAGCACTTTATCAAATACGTTATGAGCAATTCTTTGAAACTTTAAAATTTAAGAAAACAAAAAGCAATCAGATTCAAAACCCACCCACAAATAACATGTTATTACCCTCATAAAATCACAATTAATAAGAAATTATCCAATAAAATCAAAATTTTAAGAACATAGTTATTTGATCCAACTCAAAAGAAACCCATGAAACAAAAAAAAAAAAACAGAGTTTACCTCTGAAAGAAAAACCCAGGCGTGAGAGATGATTGATTTTGAAGAAGTTGTGTGAGAGAGAGACAGTGTAAAGTGTGGAAGAAATTGTGTGAGAGAGAGGTAGAGGAGTCTTCAAGGCTGAGAGAGTTGAGAGAAATTTGAGAATGAAGAGAGAAATAACGTGAATAATAACGTGAATTTATTTTATATAATCTGTTAATTTAGAAAGGGTAAATTGGGGAATTTTTTTGGTCAATAATTTCTTTACTCTACTCTCCTTCCAAATCTCTCAAATATGGGAGAATTAAAAATGGAGACCGACTTGTGTCCAGTGAAAGTTTTCACTGGACACGTTGGATCTTAGACACATGTCCACTCTTGGACATGTGTCCAAATCCTGCCGTGTCCAGTGAAAATTGTCACTGGACACAAGCCTTGCCGTTAAAAATGAGAGGTTAGAGGTAGTTGAAACCACCCCTCCAAACTCCTCCAAACCCCTCCCCCTCATTTCTTAAAAAACTTCCAAACAAGTAATTGAATTACTTTCCCTTCCTTTACTCTACTCCCCCTCTTTTTTTAAACATCCAAATAGGCCATTAATGTCTTTAATATCATTCACCAATGGAGGAGCTATCTCCCCAACTCTTGTTATGATTAAGCTCTGCTAGTGTATCTATTCATTGTTTGCAATCTGCTTCAACTATTATTCGATTAAAGCCTACTTGTTTTGGTCTCTATTATTTTTGGTTTCCTTGCTTTATCAAAGTGTGACCTTGCCTTCAACATTTTACCTTGAGCATCTCGAGCTACCATTGCCAATGCCACACATCTCTTTGCCAATTACCGCATCATAATTCAATTTTATCTAGCCATCTGGTGGTCTGATCCAAACCAAAATTGATATTCCTCTTTTCAACATTGAAATATTGAATCCTCATTCTTGAGCTTCTACAAAACTCTCTATCTTTTGTTTGGTCCTGAATCAGAATAGGATGCTTTGCTCACTTGGGCAGCTATTGTGGATTACTTATTATTTCTCAATGTCCAAATGAAATCAAAGACAATAGCTGCTTGTAGAATAAACCTTTTTCCCATTCTACTCCCCCAACAGTTATCTCTATGAGTTTGATCCACCAGATTTTAATCAATTGAAGATTATTATATGCAGATATAGCATCCACATGCACTCCCTAATCAAAGGTTGAACAAGATAGCTCTTGTAATTAGAGACACATACACTTGCTAGTTTTGCCAAATGTCTACCTATTCAGAAGGCACTTGGTTATCTTTCACATCAGCTTATACAAAGATGATTGTTTATTTTAGAATCAATCAATTAATATATACATACACACACACATAGACATATATAAGCAGAGACCTCATATGGGAGTGCATGAGATCCTACCATATGATGTTCTAATTTTGTATTTAGCCTTTTCTATTTTACCCCTTTTCATTAAGTTTTTTTTTTTTTTTTTTGGTCATTGCCCAGAAGATCACATTAACTTATTTTTATTGTTATCTTATTAATATCTCATTAATTACCTAAGTATACACTACGCCTTTCTCTCTTTGTCATGACTTTTAGCATACTAATTGTTTTAGCATTAAAAACAAAAGCAAAAAAATAAAATAAAATAAAATATACTTATGGGGGAATATTGGAGAAAATATTAATATTTGTTATTACATTGTTACATTTTCTTTCCTACATTGTTTGTCTCTCTATTTTTAATCATTAACTCATTGTTATAATAAAGAAAACTTTGTCATTGACTCATATAGTTTGAGTAGGTTGATCTTTGTGATTCATTGCTACTAATTCAATTTTTAATATCTCAAAATGTATATGTTTCTTGGCTCTAATTATTAAATCAGTTTACTTTTTCTTTATAATATATGTACAATATTCTACAAAACCGTCTTACATAAAACATCATAACATTATCTGTGCATCGCACGAGCAACTTACTAGTAATAATAAAAAATAAATAATTCTCTTGTACAACACATAAGAAATGGTCCATTCTAAATTGAACAGCTCTAAGATCAAGTTCCAGATTTATCATAAAGGCATCCAATGGTTTTAACATACTAATCTTTGATCATCACATCCTCTCTTTTGCTCCATAACCTAATAGAGGAGGAGAGTTCAGATATGATTTTCTTTGAAAAGTTCAAATAATACAAATAATTTAAAATCTGACATTTCAATTTCCTTTTCTTTAATAGCCAATGTGGCATTATTATTTTAAGGTTTTTGTTAGTGGATACATGGTATAATCTCAAAAATTTATTTTAGAATGAAATGTTAAGAATAAAAGAAATCAATCTAGTAGAGTGTCCTAAAAATCTAGAGGGTCTCGATTTGAAATAGAGAAGATTTTGTTATGAAAAGCTCAACATTTTCCTTCTAAACTAAAATTTGTAACTAATTTAAGAAAACAACATCATTTTGCCACAAAAAAAGGAAAAAATTAAAATGGGACTACCTATCTCCTAGAAAATTATCTTTATAAACTTATTTACAAATTTACACAATCTAATCTCAAGTCTAAATAAGTATATGTTTATACTTATGTACATATAAGCATATAATATTATATATACTTCAATTGAAGCACATAAGTTTTAAAAATACAAGGTTCACATTATGTATATACATATATAACTTAAATTGAGGCATGTAATTTTCAACAATATATGGTTGGTGAATCTTTTTTTTTTTTTTTTTTAAAAGATTATAAAAGAAATCATTATATCTAATTAATTCAATAAATATAATTTTAGCAAAAATTTAGCTATTAATTATTATTATAGATTTGTATATTTGTTATTTGCATAGAGTTATGGGAGTAGTCAGTTCATTTATGATTATCTTTTTCTTAATCTTCATTCTTTTCAAGAGGAGGAGATGGGAAATAAACTTATAAAACATGGTGGTTCAATGTTGCTGAAACAAAGGGTAAAATTAATATCAAGCCTAAAACATCGTTGTTTAATCGCATAGAATAAAACAAAATTATAAATATATATATATAATATATAATATTTATACATATATATATATACACAAACATAAGTCGGCTGTATGTATATAAACACATACATGATTTTTTTGTTTTTGTTTTGAGTCATAATTGGTGAGTAGATCTCAACGAATCTCTAAACTTAGAATTTCTTTGTATTGCGACGGTTGGACAATGACAGAGAAGAACAGAAAGGTTTAATTCTTAAGACCAATGTCTTGTAATTTTTTTTCATAGAATGTAATAAGGACTATAGCCATGTAATTTTATATTTCTTTTGATCCAGTGATATATTCATTCAATTGTTCAATAAAGAGGTATATTCATAAAGGTTTCTGTTTTTTCCATAATGAAATAAGCGGTGACTCCATAAACACACACAAACCTAACACATTCTCTAAGGATTTCTAAGTAAGGATGCCAATACCGTATTAGCCATTAAATTGGTATTTGTTCTCCTTTAAAATGTATTGGATAAAATATTGGGATGTATTGAACCGAAGATTTTTTGGGTGCTCCGACCGGTATAGTAAAAAAATAATTAAAAATGTTAAAAACTTATAAAACATGTTATTTAAATTAATAAATTGGGTTATTTTATTTAAGCTAATATTTTGCCTTATTTTAAACTATATGTTTATAAACATGTAAACTATTAAAACCTACATACATATATACATACATAATATATGTTTATATATGTATTTTATATTTATTTACATGTTTATAAACATATGTTATTTATGTAAATATATGGATGTTAGTAACTTTGAAACAGTACACTAGTATTATATGTTATAGAAACTTATTGTTCCTTGGTCCAAACTAAAATGACCATCGTCATAAAATTGACTCCCTTGTATATATATAAAAGCAGAGACCTCATATAGGAAATATGAGATTTTGCTAAGGGGCGCATTCTATGTAAAGAGAATTGAAATATTCTCAAGTGCTACATTAAAGACTTCGTATCATTTGATTCAATGTTCCAAGACTTTTCATCCCTCACACATACACACAAAACTCTTTGTGTTTTAATTCACAATTTTCACCTCTTGCACTTCTTCCTTTTTATATATACCTACCCATAACCCTTCATGTCATCCTATGTCAAATAGACACAAGCCAAAAGTGATGTTATTTACTTTTAATCTTTTAGGGACACCTACCTAGCTCTAATATTGTTGTTTCATCTAATCCTAACCCGTATAAGTTGGCTACAACCAAAGAAGGGGGGTTTGCATTTTATATTAAGCGACAATGACAATTACGATTTTAATGTTAAGGTCGGACGTTGTGGATTTGTAGGTTTTGTAAATGATGTAATTGATTGTGTGTGTTTGTGATGTGTATTTTGTTTTAGAATTAAGAAGAAAGAAAGACACATTCTATATCAACTTTTATTCAGTAAAATTCCTCCAATTTTTTTTTTTTTTAAGAAAAAAAATTCTCATTACTTCATTTGAATACTTATAATGGATATGTGTATGAAATTTATAATTGTTGCTTTTTATGATGAACTTATTATCAGTAAATTTCTATAACAATTATGCTATAATACATATACAACATTTTCCAAAACCATTTTACATAAAACTTTACAATATTATCTGTGCATTGCACGGGTAACTTACTAGTAATATTTATGTATTGCCCCCTTTCCCTTCTCTTACTAAATGAAATCAGTATTACAAAATCAATTCTCATAGCACAACAAATTATAAGTCTACTTGAATTATTGAATCAACCAAACATCATACAAACAATCCAATACATAGAAAAGTTTAAAGGTTATGTTGGGTAGACTACCAAAGGAACACAACAATTGGCCCTCCTGAAAACCATGTCCAGCCCCCAAAATTATTATTATTATTATTGTTGTTGGAAAATTTAGACCCCGGTTGATAGAATTAACAATTTTTAAACCCAAGTTGTTAAATAGATTTATTATGAATAAAACTTGTTAAAACAAACAAATATCAATATCATGTAAAAATCATGCAGCGGAAAAATAAATAAGACAAGATATGATGACCCAGGAAAATCAATGAAATAAACTAGTTTCACAGTAAAAAACCTGGAAAGAAACCTTCCTGAAAAGCAATCTTTTATAGTAAAGAGAAGTTTCAGATCTAGTACAAAACCTTTGTCTCTATACTCTACAATCTTCGTAGATGAACTCATAGTAGAAATCTTCTACCGCTTCAAAACTTCTAAACTCTTCAATATATGAACACCACCCTTTTGATGCACGAATCCTAGTACGTGACTAACCAATTGTGCAGATCCTAGTACGTAACTTAATCATCGACTAGAAGAAGATTGTTGGCTGCAAAGTTCTTCACTTCATCAACAACGAAGTTTAAGAAGCACTTGGTTACAAAACCCTAAGGCGCAAAGACTCAGTAGCTTCTTTCAGAGAGAATAAGGCTTCGGTCACATTTTGCATTCGTTCTTCTTGTATTCTCTTATGTGACGGCCTCTAAAATAAGCCTTATATAGGTTTAGGGTTGTGAGAAAAGAAATCTTACATATACATGTCATAATGGGCCGAAAATCAGGTCTGAAAATCTGAATTCCTGTAACCTCGATCAATCGGGAGGTATCGAGGAGGAGTCGAGCTTTAAACTTCGACAGATACAGCTATCGAGAAGTTGTTGAGGAGCTATCAAGGGGACATAAGATATCTCAATCGATCCACCAGCTGTCGAGAAGGTGTCGAGATTGCGATAATAATCAATTGAAGAGTTTGATAGATAGCCTAGCTATCGGGAGGTGTCGAACAGCTATCGAGCTATCTGTCTGCAGGTGTCGAACTATCTGTCCAACTTTATTGAACAACTTTTCTTCACTTGTTTCTTGGTCCAATCTTCATGACTTTAATACTAGACTTGAATAACATTTTTCTTGAAGTATTAAATACATCCTAGATCTACCCAATTACAAGTAAAGTGCGTTTTGTCAAAAGATTAACCAACTGCATAAAATAATGATATATATTCTTAACAAGTGAAACACATGTCTTAACAATCTCCCCCTTTGACAATCTGTGGCAAAACCACAACAAACAAATGAGCATATGAGAGAAGTCATAAATCACTCAACTCATATTCACTTGTTGAATACAATAAAATCTATTTTAACACAAACTCCTGAAAAAATTTGCAAAAAGGGAGTTTATGACAAGTAGACTTTGACAACCTGTATTTCTGAAACACTTTAAACAAAACTCATCAAGGCATCTTTGTGTAAAACAAAAATAATAGATTGCATACAAGTATAAGAAACATGTGTATAAAGAGAGAAAAGAAACAACACATGTAAAAGTAGGTGAAAGAAACATACATCAATATATATATATATATATCAAAGATGAGCACAATGTATGTAAACATGGTCACAAGATCGATGTACAAGAAGAAAGAGGTAAGCACTCCCCCTAACAAGATGAAACACATCTCCCCTTTATAGAGACATGTATTTCTCCCCCTAACATGTAGAATCTTAAAAAGAAACCACATATTCTCCACAATTTCTTCCCCCTTTTTGTCATGATTGACAAAGGGTACAAGAAACTAGAAAGCTTCACCCAAGAAACATAAAGATGATCAATGGGGCACAAGGAATCCATATAAATGCATGAATGTAATGAAATAAGATGCTATGGATGACAAGATAATAGAAAGATGCAAAACATGTAAAAAAAAACCTCTCTACAAAAAAAAATGTTAAGCACATCAATCCCAAAAGCTCACACACACACACACACACTAAATAGGTTTAACCAGTTTTATATTTTAAAAACAAGTCAAGACAGTTTATTGAGCGTACATTAACACATGTAAACCTTGTGATGGCCAAATCATATTGTACCTGCACATGTATCAAGAGTAGCAAAGAATATTGTGTGTTCTGTATGAAAAATATCGCAAGATTGCATAAGTGTATACATGTTATGACGATTTGAGATATGAAAAAATCGCTTTAACTTACACACAATCATAACTGTTTGATGGAGACTATCACCTTCGAGGTACATTCTATAACTCCCACATCTACTCGAATACACGCTTGCAAACATATTTAAAGCATTTTTATTCTTTTGCTTTTTATTTTTATTTTTTGCATATTTTTCTTTTATTTAGCGTATCATGCATGGGCATATAAGAGAAAGAAAAGAAATACTCAATGATAATTTACATTCTAATTTTGCTATGCCAAAACACACAAATGTCCTTGATATCACACTTTTGCTATGCCAAAGCATACATACGTCTTTCATGATTGGCGAGCAATAGTGGTAAGATGGTTATTTATGCATTTCTCTTAAGATTTTATAGTCCTACCCGTCAAAAAGAGTGATATAAGTGTTAAGTACAAGAGATTACTTAATCTTACTCATCATAAATACGAGCCACAAAGCTCACTTGCGTAGTTGTGCATAGAGATACTTATCTAAGCTACAAAAGATACAAAGTTTAGAAAACTTTGTTTCAATGACCATCCAAGGTATACAAGTACCAATGTACACAAAATACACTGTTTTTGTATTTTTACGATTTTTCCTTTTTATTTTTATTTTGAAAACAAAACAAAATAAAAACTAAACAACTAAACAAAAACAGACAAACAATATGAAAGCATAAAGAAAGATGCATATGCATGAAAGCACGATTCCAAAAACAGATAAAAAATCAAGCAAAAAGAGCCCTACTTTAGATAGAAAGAATTAAAGCAGAAGACAAACAGAAAAAACAATTAAGTCTTAGACTCATTTCTCACCCACACAGCACGAGTCTTTGGCCATGAAGATGAAAAGACACGTGTCCTAGTATGTCTATTAAAGGACATAGAAGAATTAAAATTCTCATGAAATTGAGTTAAAAAGCTCAAGTAAAGTGCGTTTGTCAAAGAATTAGCCAACTGCATAAAATAATGACATATATTCTTAACAAGTGAAACACATATGTCCTAAGAATTATTATTATTATTATTATTATTTTGGGTTAAAAGGGGCGATAAGTGCTTGAAATTAACTAGCCATAAAAGGTGAAGTATTGGCTAAAAGCCTTAAGGAGTACATGCCAGTAGCATCTAATTTCAAAATTACAAATAAATCATCACTAGGAGGAGAATCTAAAACAACTAAGTTCCCTAGAAGGGAGTGGCCTCCTTTAGCAAGGTTTTCAGCACACCTATTTGCCTCCCGAAACATGTGGCTGATCTTGATTCGATGGAATTGTCCTAGGAGGTACTTGTAGTCACTAAGCAATGAGAAATATGAATTGTTAGAAGGCTTCTTAGAGAGAGCCAGGTTAACAATAACTTTTGCATCCAATTCCACAAGAAGTTGGGTAATACCAAGTTGGGAAGCTAGCACCTACCCATCCCTTAAAGCCCAAAACTCTGTAATGAGACTGGTTGCTATGCCAATGTGTCTCATATAGCCCTTGATCCACTTCCCATTATGATCACAGAGAAGACCTCCCCCACTTGCCTTCCCTAGATTCCTAAAAGAAGCCCCATCCGAGTTCAACTTGAACCATCCTTAGAGTGGTCTATGCCAGCAAACCGGAGTGACTATATGGTGCTTGAATTTTTGCCCTCTCCTTACACAGTAAAAGAATTCTCTAGCTAGCTAGATGCATGGTAGGTGGAGATTCGGATTGCTCGAAGTGTTTTTTAACACAACTCTATTCCTGTGTTTCCATAGACTCCAAATAGTGAAGGGGAATTGAGAATTCTAGGGGATACCATTGGCCAGAATTTGATTATTGCATAGCCAATTTTCTCTTATCCCATCTAGGAGACTTAATTGGAGGAAATTAACTAAGGATTGGGGGGTTCCCAATGTTTTTCTAGAAATTAATTACAACAAGACAATCTCTTAAAAGGTGAATGATAGATTCCTCCTGGTCTTGACACAAGGGACAGCTCGTGTTGCAGTTGATACCTCTGGCATTGATGACTTGCCTTACCCAAACACTATTGTGGAAACAGAGCCATATAAAGTGTCTAATTTTTGGTAGGGTGTCAAACTTCCATATCCAACTGCTCGTTGTAGGCCGAGGCAAGGCTGAAGTCCCATCATGAGAAATTTCTACATCAGTGAGTCCTCTTTCTCACCAAAAAGTTGCATTGGGATGGCTTGGATTTTGTTAGTGACCACCCTAGGAAGATCAAAGGAGATTTACCTCAATCCCATTTTCCATTTTGAAATTTTTTTGCAATGGCTAGGTTGTTTTCCTGCTGGGTAAGTGGGCCTTCAATAAACTCTCTGATAGCACTACCCTTAACCCAATTGCTCTCCCAAAGGACAAAACTTATGTACAGTATTTTAGGTGCGGTACCCTAGCTTCCCTTTTTAAAATTCTGACACGTGTCTCATTTACATTTTCATTTAACGGCATTAGAGACCAACTATCTCCAGTTAGAGAATTCATCTGAAGCACAAACCAATTTGCATAGGACCCATCATAAACCCATTGAATTATTGAAACCCAAACATAGACAGTAGACCCATTAAATTATTGAAAGAAAATTTAGCATAGAAAAGATAGATCAAAGAGAGAGATTACAGGATCTAAGAGGGTTAGAGAGAGAGAGAATGAAGTGGAGATAGATCAAGATGAGAGAATGAAAGAGCAGCTGATTCGCCATGGTTAGCTCCCTCAAGCTTCTCTCTTAGCCTAGACCTAAAATAGAACAAATCGGTGATGAATAATAAAAAGGAGGAGAAAAAAACATGAAAATAGTAAGATTAAACTAAGACCCATAATGCATTATTAAAAAAAGTTGAAAACTTTGATGGGTAGAGAGTACAAACTGAAGCTTCGCGGTGGATTTCTTCATAGGGTATAGGATAGGGAAGGTTAAAGAAATCAACTTTCTCTTCCTTTGTGGGCTTTGGATCCTCCTTATGCATGTGGGCTTTGGATCTTCCTTTCTTTGAATCTAGTGTTGCCATTGCTCAATTGTGGTGATTTGGTTTGTAGAGAGAAGAGCTTGAGAAGTCATCCATGGTTGGTTGAAAGACCTTTGGCATTCTGCGTTTCTTTGATTTTAGGGGAATAGAGTTTTTTTTTTTTTTTGATTAACACGGTTAGTCGTGATTATTAAATAGCAGAATTTAAGAGGGGAACCTAAGGTACTGCACTTAAGGTACTGTACCTAAGTTTTACCCTCTTCCAAAAAGTTGAGATTTGAGTTATTCCCCACATTCCAATAAATGCCCTTTTCAAAGACTGGAAAACCCACTTTGACAGTAGCCTAATTGGGGGAGCATGGAAGCTTATCATGGTCTTTGGAGTTTCTTCGACGTTGAGAGCAATATTCGCTTAGAAGAATTTTAGCCTAAAGCAACTCTCTTTCCTAGTAGAATCTCCAATTGAGCATAGCAAGTAGGGCAATATTCTTTGCCCTTGTCGCTTGTATGCCCAAGCCACCTTCCTCTTTAGGTTTGATAACCCACATAATAATAATAATAATAATAATAATTATTATTATTATTATTATTATTATTTTTAATTATATGCAACTCACATAATTTTCTTTAAAGTTTTAACCACATGGTGCCATGGTTGGATAGGTGGTTAATAAATTACCATGGTTTGGGTGACGGACAAAACAAGGAAAGTAAAAAAGAAAATTTACTGGATGTTGTGCAGTCTCACAAACCCAAGGTCATTGAAAAAAATTGCTAGATGTTTTTAGAGTTTCAAAGAAAATGCTGGGCTTCAAACTTTTCTTTTGCTGGGCTTTAAAGAATCTGTGTCTCTTGTCTACCGAAGACAAACAAACCCTCACAAATGATAAAAACAAAACATAGCACACATCTCTTGCCGTTTTAACGTTTCAAAAGTCATTTTGTCAAACAAGCACCTCAACTCTCCTTTTATATATATAAAAAGATACTTTTTTTTCCCTATTTTAGCTAATATTTTTCAAAATACTTACATCTGGTTATTTATTCTATAAGCTGTTTTATTAAGATAACGATTTTTCGTGGTTTTTTAAAAACATTTTTTTTTTTTTTTATACACAGCAACCATCATTCACTCTTTTTTTTCAACATAAGAAAACACAAAGAAATAATAATAATTTGTTTTGCACAAGCTATAGTGACTTGTATATTTACCCAAACATTGTAGCAAATCCCATTTTGTATAATAGATTCATAATCTGATGTGAATGATTTATGCACTTCAGTAGCTATATTTGATCTTAATGCTATTTTAGATGAGCATGTACAAATGCTCACATTTTTTATTTTGTAAAATTTGGATATTTGAATAGTTGTTAAATTGAAAGTGATTCATTTTATTCCTTTATACAATCTAATAACAAATCATTCATCATTACAACTTTATCTTGAAATTTAAACCATTTTTGTTGTTTGATGAGTATTATTTTTTATTTTTAAATGTTTAAAAGGTTTTATTTGCAGTTTGCTAACAAATTTGGGCAAAATGTTAGTATTAAACTTTAAAGACTAATTGAAGTAAAAGTTAAGGATTAAGTCATTGAAAGGTTTGTTTGTTTGTTGTTTTTTTTGTTTGTTTGTTGTTGTTGTTGTTGTTGTTGTTGTTTTTCTCTCTCTCTCTCTCTCTCTCTATTCGTGAGGCTCTCTGGCTCCCTGCCTTAGAACTTATTCAATAGAATTACTTTATCTTACTTTGAGTGATATTTCCTTCTCTCCCTTAACATTGTTATTGGTAGGGCCTGATTGGGCTTTCCTTTGGGGTCGGGGAAACAGTTTTTAAGTTTTACTTTCTTCTTTTTTTGCCTATGAAATGGATTTTGTTCTCTAATTGGAACTGTTTCTCTCTGTTGGAAAAAGAAACTTTTCATGTCCTTCTTGCAAATCACAGTGGAATGTTTGAATTTGTTTTGGTTGCAAAGTTTCTAACTAAATGTATTTTGAATGTCGAAGCTATTGGTTGGACATTCAAGCCATTCTGGAAATCTTGGAGGGAATTTAAGGTTCGAGATGTTGGAAATCATATTGTATTGTTTGTTTTCGATTCTAAAACTGATGCTGAGTGTGTTTTGATGAACGGACCTTGGAGTTTTGATAAGAACTTGGTTCTATTTAGTCAGTTGGAAAATAATTCGGCTATCCGAAACATTAATTTTACTCGCTCTTTGTTTTGGATTCAACTTCATGGTTTGCCAGTGAAAAAACTTAATGTTGACGCTGTGGAGACTGTGGGCACAGTAGTTTCCTCTCATTTTAAGAATGATATGATAGGGGGAGATTTTATGCGTGTTAGAGTTTGAGTTGATGTTTCAAAACGTCTTTGTTGGGGCCGTAGAGTTGTATATGAAGATGGTAAAGAAGGATGGGTTGCGTTAGAAACTTCCTAATTTCTGTTATTGGTGTGGCCTTGTGAATCATGATGACAAGGATTGTGATTGCTGGATATCTAGCAAAGGAACACTAGCCATTGAAACTCAGGAATTTTTGGCCTGGCTTCAAGCACCAATTTTCAATTATGGAAAGAAGCGTGTGGTTATTGTTGAAGGTTCAGGGGGAAGAGGTTTATGGTAGTCATTCATGTACAACGGTGGCCAGGATTGTTAACGTCAGTTCTATGGACACAGATGAAGAAATCGTTAAACCTTCAAACATGGAAATTCAAAATTTTTCAAAAGAAGGTTTGACAACAGTCCCTCTAATCCTCCTATTTCTGAGAAAATTCCTGATTTGGTGGAGGCTACTTACTCACTAACCCACGGTAAGGACCTTCCTTTGGTATCCCAAATTTCCACAGTGGATAATTCCCATTTTTCATCAACTTCTTTTAAGGCTTAGATTCAGCAGATTGATACTGATTTGAAGAAGTTTGACACAACAGAATCTCCTAAAAAAGGTATGGTCTATCCAGACTCTCTACTACCCTCATCTTTAAAAACATTCTTGAAATTTTCGTAGAGAGCACATTAGAAGTCAATAACGTGGGGATGTCTAAGGAGATTAGTTTAGGTATTGAGTCTAATATAAATTTTGTTTCTGAGACTAGTCAACATAAAGTAGATGATCTACCCCTTAATTCTAAGCCCTGGAAATGATTGGTTAGAAAGAAAAAAGCTGGGATTGCTTATGTGCAAGAAAAGTCTTATGTGAAGAGAGAAATGATTGAGTCTGAAGAGAATCAATTGGATTTACCTAGCAAACATTTGCAGGTTTTGAAAGATGATGAAATAGTACCCTTGAAATTGGTGGAGAAAATTGAGCAGCCCGATAGGGACAATGAGTCTCTTTGTTTGGAACTGTTGTGGGCTTGGGAACCTATGTACAGGGAAGGAGCTTGGTGAATTAATACGGGCTAAAGATCCCACTAGTGTATTTATAATTGAAACATGGGTAGATGAAGCCAGGCTAAAAGTGTAAAAAAGAAAAGGAAAAAGAAAAGAAAAAAGAATATATTTAGTTTGATGGTTTTTTTTTTTTTTTTTTAATTTTTTTTAAAATTTTTTTGTTCCAAGAGTAAACAGGGGAGGAGGTTTGGCTTTGTTTTCGAAATATTCCATCAATTTATCAGTTGAGTCTTTCTCAAAGAACCATATTGACTCAATTATTAATAAGGGGTCAGTGAAGCTTGGACGTTTATAGGATTTTATGGGGAATCAAATACACAAAAAAGGAAGGAGTCTTGGGATTTACTTTGTCATTTAAATTGGTGCTTCAAATTGCCTTGGCTCTGTGTTGGAGATTTCAATGAGAATGTGAGTAGTTCTAAAAAGTTGGGTGGTAGTTCAAGAAGTCAAGTTCAGATGCAAATTTTTGGGGAAGCTATTGATGAATGTGGTTTTCTAGATTTGAGTTTTATAGGGCCTCAATTCACTTGGCAGAAGCATTTTTCCAATGGCCATTCGATATGGGGAAGAATGGATAGATGCATGACTAATAATGATTGGTTGATTAAGTTTGCTGGGTCAAAGGTGCATCACTTGCATTGTAGCACTTCGGATCTTATCCCATTGTGGATTGTTCCCAATGGTATAGAAACTTCACGACCATTAAAGCCTTTTCATTTTGAAGAAATGTGGCTCTCTGAAAGTTGTTGTTCTGAAACTGTTGAAGCTGTTTAGACTAACATTGATTATATGGATCCTAGTATTCAAGTTGTCCATAAGATTGATAAATATGGAAAATCTCTTACATCTTGGAGCCGAAGATGCTTTGGTAGTGTAAGGAGGGATTTGGAACAAACTAGGACAAAACTTGTGTAGGTTGAAAAGGTAGCTTCGATTTTAAGGGTTAACTTCTAAATTTTAGAGTTGAGAAGCAAAGTTAATGATTTGCTTGATAAAGAGAATCAAATGTGGTTTTAAAGATCAAGATCTTTATGGACTGTTCACAAAGACAGAAACTCTAAATATTTTCACAGTAGAGCTACACAGAGGCTTAGAAGAAATAAAATTGGGGGAATAAAAAATTTGGCTGCCCAATGGGTTACTGATCCAACAGAAGTTGCTAACTGCCTTGTCAGTTACTACCAGACCTTATTCACCTCTTCTGGTACTTGTCAACTTGAAGAAGCCGTTAGTACCATTCCTAGTATAATCACTCTAGAAATGAATGCACAACTTACATCAAATTTCAAGTTATGGGAAGTTCAAGCTGCTTTAAAGCAAATGGCTCCTCTCAAAGCCCCTGGTCTTGATGGAATCCCCCCACTCTTCAATCAGAATTGTTGGAACCTTGCAGGTACGAACCTTTCATAGTCTGTTTTTGTCTTTCCTTAATTCTATTTCTCTTTCCCAACACCCCAATCACACTTTTATTACTCTTACACCGAAGGTGAATAATCCGTAATTAGTTTCTAAGTTTAGACCTATTAGCCTGTGAAATGTTTTGTATAAAATTTTTTCTAAGGTTTTGGCAAATAGGCTCAAGAAAATTCTCCCTCAAATAATTACAGAACATCAAAGTGCTTTTACTAGGAATTGGCTTATATCTGACAATATTTTGGTAGCTTTTGAAACTCTTCATAGCATGCAAAAGCACAAATCAGTCAAAAAGGGTTATATAGCTCTTAAACTTGATATGAGTAAAGCATATGATAACGTGGAATGGTCTTTCAGTCTTGTTAATGAAGAACCTAAAGGATTTATTCATTCTACAAGAGGTATTAGACCGGTCAACTTCTTTCACCTTTTCTTTTTCTCCTGTGCATTAAAGGACTCAATGGACTTATTTCTTAGGCTGCTCATCGGGGTGATGTTCAAGGCTTTTCTTTGTGTAAAAGCAATTCAAAATTGACGCATCTCCTTTCTGCAGATGATAGCCTTTTGTCTTATAGATCCACTTCTGAGGAATGCCAGAAAATTATGGATATCCTTGTAACTTATGAGAATGTTTGGTCAACAAATAAACAAGAACAAGACGATTATCTTTTTTAGTAAATCAACTACGGAAGATAGGAGGATTGAAATTAAAGATGCTTTGGGAATTATAGAAATAAAGCAGTTTGAGAAGTACATGGGATTGCCATCTTTTGTGGGGAGGAAAAAGAGGGCTAGCTTTGATTACATCAAAGAGAGGGTTTGGAAGAAATTACAAGGGTGGGAGGAAAAACTTTTGTCACAGGCAGTAAGGGAAGTTTTGATTAAGGCGGTGTTACAAGCTTTCTCTACTTATTCAATGAATTGTTTTAAATTGCCATTGGGTTTATGTAATGACCTTGAAAGTTTGATTAGAAAATTTTGGTGGGGTCAAAGGGGTGGTCGAAGGAAAATTCATTGGTTAAAATGGGATGAATTGTGTAAGCCAAAAAAAGAGGGAGGAATGAGTTTTAAAGATTTGGCTTTGTTTAATGATGTCCTTGCAAAACAAGCTAAGTGACTTCTTCATAATAAAGAATCAATATTTTACAAGGTGTTTAAATCAAAATTTTTTCTTCATTGTTTAGTTTTTGATGCCAAAGAAAATTCTAGGGGCTCATATGCTTGGAGCAGTATTTTAAAAGGTAGAGATGTGCTTAAAAGAGGCGTTCGTTTGAGGGTGGGAACCGGTGAAAGTATAAATCTATGGGCAGATCTGTGGTTGCCAAGCCTTGAAAATCCAAGGCTCCAATCTCATTTGCCAGAAATTCTGAATGGAGCTCTTGTTGTTGATCTCATTAACCCACTAACCAAACAATGGAATTTATCTCTTCTGCAGAATTTGTTTCTTTCCCACGAGGTCAGTTCTATTCTGTCTATTCCACTGTGCAGGAATCGGGTTGTTGATAAAGTTTTCTAGCCTTTATGTCAATCGGGTTTGTACGCTATTAAATTTGGATTCCAATTTTTAGTTGAAGAGCAGCAGAATTTAGAAGTTGATGGTTTGCTTCTTGGCTAGTCAGAAGCCTTGTCTCTCGGTCAGGCTGAATGGAAGAAGATTTGGAGCTTGTCAATTCCAAATAAGGTGAGAAATTTTGTTTGGAGAGCTTGCAAAAATTATATCCCTATAAAGAAAAATCTGGTAAATGCTGTAATTGTTGCCGACTTGGCATCCCTTCTTTAATAATATTACATCTTTCTTCTTCTCAAAAAAAAAAAAAAAAGTCATTAAATTGAACTTTAACAAAAAATATAAGGATGAAAATAAAAATTCATCCTACAAGGTGTAATATATATATACACACACTAGCCTCTGAGCACAAGCGTACGCTCTTCTATTTTTTGGGTAAATTTTAATAACTTTTTGATTTTTTATACAGAATGCACTAAAAAATTCAACATGTGACTCTGGGCTTACTAAACTTAAGAAGGCACTTTCCAAATCCAACTCCCACAATACATTCTAACATATATTTAGACTCAAACAACATGAAATAATTACCTCTAGACATGATGTTGCTTTGTTAGGAATGTAGACTCCATAATGAACTTTAGCAGCCGGGTTGTCAACATGAAGGGATTTCAAAACGGTGGCATATAATTTGTAGCATGGACTTCATGTCCCCTACCCATTGATTGCAAACTTTTATCCTGAAAACATAAAACAATGTTCATTACAGAGGCTACATACAAAAATAGTTTTTGCTATGGAGGATAGGGATGGAGGGAGAACATTATAACTACTTAATGATAATGGGTGGAAGTTTGAAGTTGTGTTTGTGAGAATTTGTAGGCGGATTTTTTCAAAAGCGATAGTTTATCGTGGTTTATCTTATCCAATTGTTAACTTTTTTTTTTTTTTTTTTTGGGGCAACATCGGTGGTTAGTTAAGGAAAAAGAAAGAATTTTGAACAATTAATTTTTTTTAATAAAAATAAAAGATAATGATTAGAAGTTAAGAGTAAAGCTTCAATTGAAATCAGGAAAAAAAAAAAAAAAGAATTCAAATAGGAGAGCACTTGGGATTTGAAGAGGTATGCTAAATTTTAGGAAGATGGTTGAACGTGGGATTTGATTTTTTTTTTTTTAATTTAGTTATTGAATTTCCTCAAATGCCCTATTTTTTATTTTTAAGCATAATGATAATATAATATATTAGGGGTATTTTAGCCAATAAAAGTAAAAATAATTAATTTTCTGAATTCTCTTAATATTATTAAAGATAATTAATTGTTAGAAATAAATTCTTATTAAAATGTATAAAGTTCGAAATGAAATAGTTATTTGGGACGGATGGGGATTTTTATATTTATATATATATTTATTATTTCACAACATTAATTAATTATTACATAGGTTGTCCGGAATTGAAAGCTCTCTCGTACAAGATAGAATTTGAGAGAATCAAGAGATACCCAAATCCAAATTCCAACCGGATCAAGCTGGGTCAGACACGGTGGGTCCCACTGGAAACCCCATCACCATCCCGTTACTTTACCTTGACGTTAAAATTAATAGATTTACACATCCACCAACAACACCTCCAGCCCACAAACGGCATTGAGCGAATTTTGCAGATAAAAAATTTCAAAACCCGAAAACACTACTACAATTGAAATAGACCGGGGACTCAAGAAAAAAAGTAGCTTTGAGAAAGAGAGAGAGAGAGAGAGAGAGAGAGAGAGAGATCAGATGGCAGCAATAACAAGCGCATTGATAGCAATAGCAGGAGTGGTGCTGGGTTGGATCGCCATCGAGATCGCTTGCAAGCCTTGCCTAGAACAAGGCCGCGAAGCCATCGATCGCTCCCTCAATCCCGACTACGATCCAGACGACGCCGTTTCTAACAACAACAACATTCGCTCCCCTCTCATCACCTCTGAATCTGATGATCCTGTTGTTGTTGTTGCTTCTTCCACCACTTCCTACGATTCTTCTGTCAAGCCCATCTGAATTCTCACTCTCACTCGATCACTCACTGCCCCGCTTTTTCCCTGGTATTTACAATATCTCCCCTCATATTTTTTGGGTTTTTTTTAGTTGTTGTTTGTGTTAATGGTGGAAATGAAATGAAAAGATTTTGTGAGTTCGGATTTGTTAATGACATGAATTAGTGACTTTTGTTCTTTGTTGTTGTTGTTTTGGATCAGATCACAGTTTATTATACATTTTTTCCTTGTTCTGAGAAAAACAATGTGAATGATTTTTAAATTTTATGATGTTCTGAAAATCAAGGATTTTGTCTACTTTGATTCTTGGACTGTAAAGGTTAGTTGCTCGTAAGTCAGCAGACCAAAACAACTTTGTGTTATCAAATGTTTCTTATGTCTTCAGTGAGAAGACATTTTGTAGTGTCCAAAAATTGGAGTTTGAGATGGGTTTAGATTTGGGCAACATTCTTGAGCTTTATGTTGAAATTTGGGATATGGTAATCGATTTTGATATTTCCTAGTTCTCTTTTATAGACTCTCCCTTATCCGCTGCCATGGCACATGAATGGGAAAAAGATTTTAAAGTTGCTTGTTTAATTCATTTTTGCAGTGGGGTTAGATTAAGTTCTGTTTATTATTTCTGCTTGATGGGAATTAGTATGTCACTGAGTGGAGTGATGAGGATTTTACTATCAATGATGAAGTACATTGTTGTCTGTCGAGTTCTCAGTCATTTGAGTCAGATCACTTAAAATGCATTTGACAAAGTTTTAGACAATTCCTTTTTTCTGAACCAATATAATTGCATTAAGATACTTTAAAAGGACCAGAGAGTATTTGGGAGTTAAAGTACAAAACCTGCCCCATCTGCCTGCCACAACTGTAAGTTCTGAAGAAAAATAAATGTCATATTCTCCTTGGAAAAACATTTTGCCTGATGATGAGGAACAGTCGTACTAGGGGAGACTTGATTGAAATCCATGCTTGGAGAAAATTGAAATGTGTACTTCCACTTGAAGGTGGGGGTTAAGATTATTTTCATGATACACTTGCTTTAAGCCTATAACTTGGTGAGACTTGATTGAAATCCATGCTTGGAGAAAATTTAAATGTGTACTTCCACTTGAAGATGGGGTTAAGATTATTTTCTTGAGACACTTGCTTTAAGCCTATAACTAGGTGCTCTTGATGAGACCAGTAACTGTGCTTGTTCAATCCATAAGTGAGCTCACTTGCAGCAGCTTGAGAAAGCTGTAATCAAAATTAGACAAGCTAACTAATTCTAGCTAATTAAAAAGGCACATGTAAAAAATGTGGAAGAAAAATATAGTCTGGAATACACTCTTTATCTTCTTCTTCTTCTACTTCCTTTTTTTTTTTTTTTTTTTGAGGAAAACTCTCTTATACAAAATTACAATTTCTATCGGTAATGTTTTTATTTTTTAGTACAATTT